>NC_142678.1:19123636-19423636 GCF_964200805.1 Pocillopora damicornis
AACTGTCATTTCTTGAGTGAAAAGTTACATTCACTTTTTGTTTGTTTCTTTATATTTTTGGAATAACGATTCACCGTGTTTTTATCTCTTGATTCTTATCACTTTACGCTTTTTTTCGCGGATAAGGGATCGAAAATGTTTCTTTACATTTTTTCATTCATTAATAAAGTCGACTTTTCTTCTCAGTAAAGGGCTATTGTGTTTATATGATAAACAAAATAATACATGGTTGCTTGTTGATATGGAATTTCTCTTCTCGTGTTCAACTCGACATCTCACTCGTTCGCTGCGCTCACTCGTGAGCTATCGAGTTAAACATTTGAAGAGAAGTTTCATATCAACGCGCGCCCAAGTATTATTCTCTATTTAATGAAGGCCACCAAGATTAAAGGACTAGATGCATGCCACTTTATTTTTCTTGGAACCAAATTTATTAACCTAGATGAAACTGACTGTTATTGTTTGATGTATTTCCAGGTTCTGAAACTCTGAAGAGGAAGCAACCTCAGAGAGATGGGCTTTTTGCTTCTTTAACATCTAGAAGTTTAAAAACTGTTGAAGTGGAAGATGAATTTTCTGATGAAACTGGAAAAACTGCTTTAAATAATACTTTGTCAGCTTCACCATATTCTGCTACTAATGTGAGTATGCCTGACCCGCCTGTGGATCCTGAAGCTATGGTGCTAAATTTACTCAGCATGGTAGAAATGCCAGAAAAGCTAGTGTCCACAGCAGAGGAAAGGTAGTGCAGCTAGGGAAGGAAAAGGAAGCTTTGCTTGCATGCCGGTTTTCTCTGGACAAAATTAAAGATGACAATGCAACTATGCTTTTTTACACGGGCTTTCCCAATTATGAGGCTGAAATGAGCTTTTATAATTACATTGAGCTGAAAGTCTGGAAAATGCAATATTGGAAAGAAGAGAAACTCTAGAGGGAAAGTCAGCCTTATCAGATGGATAAGAACAAAAGTAAAGCAGGACCTTCAAGGACACTTACCTACCTCCAAGAGTTTGTTCTTGTCTTATTGTGATTGGAGGTGGGATTGTTTGTACTCGATCTTTCTGACAGATTTGGAATAAGCATAGGTCTTGTTTTGTGTATTTGCATTACATGGATAAATTTTCTTTCTGCGGAACTTCCTGGACTCTTCCCCTTCCCATTGCAAGAATTAGTCAGAGAGAACATGCCTCAAGGGTTTGCTGAATATCCTACTATAAGAATTATCCTGGATTGATGCAGTGAAGTGTTACAATATGTACGTGATTACATGCGCCATCAATGTCTAACTAGACTGAGATCGAGTTACATCTGTATTGTCTTACAACGCTGTATGCTACTGAATGGTTAATAAAAACGGATCTTGAAACATGGTGGCAGCGAAATAGGATAACGAATCCTCCGCCTACCACTTACGGAGTCGAAAACAGTTGAAATCATCTTGGCGTAGTAATGTCCGACTCAGAAACGGCGCCTGAAGCGCCACCACCTGGCTCTTCGCAACAGACCCTAACACAACTGGGAGTTGTGCAACACCCGCCTTTTGGCGCGATGGCCGGGATAATGCCTCCTGGAAAACTAGTTACGACTGGGAATGTGGCGGACAACTGGAAAGTATGGAAACAAATGTGGGGCAACTACATGGTCATTGCTCAACTCGAGCTGAAACCGCCGGCGTACAAAGTCGCATTGTTTCTCCACTGTATCGGTGTTGATGCGTTAAAGATTTTTAACGGCTTCCAATTCGACACTCCAGACGATAGACATGATCTGGCAAAGATAATACAAAAGTTCGACGAATTCACCATCGGCGAACTGAACGAAACCTTTGAACGGTACAGTTTCAACTCCAGAACTCAACAGGAAAACGAAAGCATTGATGCTTATGTCACCGCACTCGCAAACGGCTTCTACAAGAACGGAGTCTCACCCTGGCGAAGTGTATCGATCTTTGCAAGAGTTCTGAGGCAACAAATTTGCAATTGAAGACGATCTCGGGCGCCCAGAACGAAGATGTTCACGCTGTGCAAGATAAACACCTGCCTTCCAGCCGCCGTGATGACAAGTCTAGGAAAAGCCGCGCGGGGAAGACGAAGACCTGTAAATTTTGTGGCAAAGCACATCCTTTCGAAAAAGGAAAGTGTCCAGCGTGGGGCGCGAAATGTACGAAGTGCGGTGGCAGAAATCACTTCGCAACAACCTGCACTACTCCGACCAGAAAAGTGTACAACTTGAGAGATGAATCCTCCGATGACAGCGACATGGAGTACATTACAAGCATTGTTGCACGACCGGACATGATACACGCTGTTACACAAGAACATGATTACCCAAGAGTAATCTACGCTGAGATGCTTGTGGGCAAGGCAGAAGTGAAATTTCAAGTAGACAGCGGCGCCTCGGTGAATGTCATTTCCGCCGATCTTGTGGCTGATAAGAAGCTTGAGCCCACCACAAAGACACTACAAATGTGGAACGACACAACACTAAAGCCACTGGGTTCCTGTCGATTAATTCTTCACAATCCAAAGAATAAGAAGAAGTTCTCGGTGGAATTCCTTGTCGTTGATAGACAACTGACCCCACTCATTGGAGCAAAGGCAGCTCAACAGATGGGCCTAATTACTGTCAACACTCAAAACTTCACGATCGCAAAACCACCTGAACGATCAAGGACAAAGGTTAAGAGCGTGCAGACGGCTGACAAAATAGTAGCGGCCTACCCAGAGGTGTTCCAAAGAGAGCTAGGAGCACTACCAGGAACAGTTCACCTTGAAGTCGAACAAGGCGCAACTCCCGTCGTCGCACCTCCACGCCGTGTCCCAACGTCACTCAAAGAGAAACTGAGGAAAGAACTGGATCGACTACAGCAATTGGAGGTCATAGCTCCAATCGATGAACCCACTCCATGGGTTAGCAGTCTTGCCGTGGCTGTGAAGAAATCTGGAGCGCTGAGAATCTGTATCGACCCCAGGCCACTTAACACCGCCCTGAAGAGAGAAAGATATCAACTTCCTGTACTTGAGGACATACTCCCGGAGCTCTCAAAAGCAAAAGTATTCTCGACAGTTGACCTCAAGTCGGGATACTGGCACTGTGTCCTTGCCCCTGAGTCCAGCGTACTCACGACCTTCGCAACACCCTACGGAAGGTACAGATGGATTCGTTTGCCCTTCGGTCTCTCCGCCTCGTCCGAGATTTTCCAGAAGCACTTAACTCACGCACTGGAAAGCTTACCTGGTATTCTGTGCATCGCGGACGACATCCTCATTTATGGCACTGGAGAGACCGACGAAGAAGCCACTGCAAACCACGACAGGAGTCTCCGAGATCTCCTACAAAGGTGCAAGAACCGCGGCATTGTCCTCAACCCAGACAAGATGAAGCTGAGGATGAGCGAGGTAAATTTCATGGGGCATCTCCTGACGAACAAGGGCCTGAAGCCTGATCCTGCCAAAGTAGAGGCGATCACAAAATTGCCGAAGCCACAAGATGTGGAGGGCGTTCAGCGCCTCAACGGATTTGTCAATTATCTAGCCAAGTTCCTTCCGAAACTGTCTGAAGTCATGGAACCGATTCGTCGCCTGACTCGGAAGGACGCTCCATGGAACTGGTCTTCGGAACAAGACCAGGCGTTTGAAAACGTGCAGAGGCTAGTAACAGAAGCGCCTGTTCTACGTTACTACGACCCTTCCCTAGACCTCACCATACAGTGTGATGCGAGCCAGAGTGGCCTTGGTGCAGCATTACTTCAGAACGGCAAGCCTATAGAGTACGCGAGTCGCTCCCTTACCGACACAGAAACCCGGTATGCTCAAATAGAGAAAGAGATGCTGGCGATTGTCTTCTCTCTTGAGCGTTTCAACCAGTATACATTTGGTCGACATGTACACATCGAAAGTGATCACAAGCCACTGGAGATGATTCTACAAAAACCACTCGCTCGAGCGCCTCGACGCCTCCAGATAATGATGATGAGGTTACAGAAATACGATTTCACCGTGCACTATGAGCGTGGCGAGAACATGCATTTGGCTGACATGCTGTCAAGGGCTTACCTGCCCTACAACGGAAAAGAAGTAGATGACTTCGAATCAGTCAACATGGTCCGTTATCTACCCATATCTGACCAACGTTTAGACGAAATAAGAGCAGAGACTCGGAAGGACCAGTGTCTGCGAGAGCTGTCAGATACTATTCTCGTAGGATGGCCTGAGAAGAAGGAGCATGCTCCAGCACTGATACACCCTTACTTCAGTATGCGTGACGAACTGACCGTACAAGATGGGCTGATTTTCAAAGGAAATTCCGTTGTGATACCAAAGAGCCTTCGCCCAGATATGAAGCTGAAGATTCACTCGTCCCACCTAGGAATAGAGGCGTGTCTGAGGCGTGCCCGTGAATGTATCTACTGGCCAGGCATGTCTGCGGAAATGAAGCACCACATCTCCGCCTGTGAAATATGTAGAGAACTCGACAGCACCACGCACCCAAAGGAGACACTAATGTCCCACGAGGTCCCATCCCGTCCTTGGGAGAAGATCGCCACAGACATCTTTACTCTTGATGGCAAAGACTACCTGGTCACCATCGACTACTATAGCAATTTCTGGGAGGTGGACAGGTTGCCGAACACTAAAGCCAGCACCACCATTCTGAAGCTAAAGAGTCACTTTGCTCGCTACGGTATACCTGATCAAGTGATCAGTGACAATGGGCCACAGTTTACAAGTGACGAATTCGCTGAATTCTCCAGAAAATGGGATTTTGAGCACCTTACCAGTAGCCCTGGAAATAGCAAAGCCAATGGCAAGGCTGAGTCTGGGGTGAAGACAGTCAAGCGCATTCTGAAGAAATCAATCAGGGCTGGAACCGACCCATACCTCGCCGTACTCGACTATAGAAACACGCCAACACAAGGGACGACGACCAGCCCAGCACAACGCCTGATGAGCCGAAGGACCAAAACACTCCTTCCTACCACTCAAAGCCTACTACTACCCAGGACCATAAATCTGGAAGTGGAAAAGAAAGAGCTGCGACAGCGCCAGCAGGCCCAAGCCAAGTACTACAACCGGTCCGCAAAGGATTTACCCAGTTTGTCTGAAGGCGATGTTATTAGAATGAAGCCATTCAAACTTGGAGATAAGTCTTGGCGCAAGGCCAAAGTCACTGCAAGACTCGACGAGCGATCATACACCGTTGAGACGGACAACGGAGCAGTCTACCGCAGAAACCGACAGCACCTGCGGAAAACGTCTGAACCACCAGTTGAACCCACCATCACAGCGCCAGAACCGGATATGGCCAGCGCAGATGAACAGGCGACCACAACCGCAGCGTCTACCCCTGACCAGAGCAATGCTCCTCACGAGCCACACCCTGAAGAGGTGACTGTCCCGGAACAATGTCGGAGGTCAGAGCGTGTCAGGAGGAGCCCAGCATACCTCAAGGACTATATCCGTGACTAGACTCGTGACTTTAAATCCTTCTTCGCGGTTATCATAGGGTTCAGTGTTCTCGTTTACCGATCCTCTCATGTCGAACTCACCAGCTGATAGATTTTGTCCTATGGCATTGATTCTGAACTGAACTGACATTGACACTTTTATTGGTTAATTTTCCTTTTTTTCTTTCTTTCTTTTTCTCTTTTTCCAAGCTATTCTTCACAAAAAAAAAAAAAAAAAAAAAAGTGAGGATGTTACAATATGTACGTGATTACATGCGCCATCAATGTCTAACTAGACTGAGATCGAGTTACATCTGTATTGTCTTACAACGCTGTATGCTACTGAATGGTTAATAAAAACGGATCTTGAAACATGAAGTATGCTGGCACAATCTGAAACTCGGTCAGATTATAAATACCATAACACATGGAAAGTGCTAGTGGCTGTCACAAAAAATGGTCAGGTATCTTTCATTTCAGACCTGTGGGGAGAACAGTTTTTAGACAAACAAATTACCGGAGAAAGCAGTGTTCTCATTTGTAAGAGCCTGGTGACAATATAATGGTTGACAGGGGCTTTGATATTTCTGAAGTCATGCCAAATGGTGTAATAGTAAACATGCCTCCTTTCATGGCTGGAAGGTATCAGATGACTGGGGTGAAAACTAGGTAACCATGAGCATAGCTTCTGTGCACATAATGTTGAATGAGCAATTGGGAGGATAAAGACCTACCATTTAATGGATGGAACACTTCCAAACACTTTAAGCTCATATGCCTCACAGATTGTCAAAGTCTGTGCTTTATTGACAAATGTTCTTCTCCCATTACTAAAACCAGCTTATCAACAGTAGTTGAAATGAAATACTCCACAGCATAGACAAAGAAAGGTTACAATGACATCATATTTTAACCCTTTCACTCTTAAGATCCTATTAGTGACTCTCCCTACTGTTTGCCATACATTTCTAAAGATGTAAGTTCAGAGAATTTGGTATTGGACCAACTTGTGATCCCCTTGTTGAAATTTGCCTTTTCTATTTGATATTGTATTGATGTTGTAAGGAGAAATTCTGTTTTGATCACCCATAGGAGTTAAAGGGTTAAAAGGTTTTAATGGGCCCTACTAAATCCTAACTTCAGTCCATTTGCTGTACATTAATATTGCCCATATGGCAGCCACCCACCGTGGAGGTACAAAAGTTTGCCTCTTTTAACCTTTTTGGTTAGCATTTCATGATAGAGAGCCCTTTTAAAAAAAATCAAGTTAAGGTAAGAGTTCTTGATTCTCGCAAAGGCTTTCCAAAAAAATTTTCTCTTTCAAAAGAGACATTTCCTCACCAAAGTACACCATGAATACTTTCAATATTTAAGTCTGAGGCAACATAAAATTGGCCCTGAACTTGAATATGATAATCATGATTTCTTTTCAGTCTTGTTCTATCACTAAGTTTTTCCAGAAAGAATGTTTTACTTTGCATGCATCTTCTACTCTCATTCCCACTTTGCTTAGAGGTGATTTAATTTCTATCCCCTATTTTTCTTGGGTAGTTAGGTTTGTTACAATTCCATTCAGGTTCGCTGCTAATAAGGGCTTATCTCTGGACTGCAAATGTCCAACGTCATCCACTTTAAGAGTGATTCCTACCTGCTCCATCTCCATTGACATTGTTAACCCTCATCTATCCTTAGCTTACCATGTTCTACCTCTTTAACCCTCATCTACCCTAAGTTAAGCATGTTTTACCATGTTAACCCTCATCTACCCTAAGCTAACTATGTTCTACCACGTTAACCTCCATCTACCCTAAGCTAACCATGCTCTACCGCGTTAACCCTCATCTACCCTAAGCTAACCATATTCTACCACGTTAACCCTCATCTACCCTAAGCTAACCATGTTCTACCACGTTAACCCTCATTAACCCTCATCTATGCTAACCATGTTCTACCACGTTAACCTTCATCTACCCTAAGCACCAAGATCGGACACAGATCCTTGCCCTAGTTGACAAACACTTCCCTAAATACCACAAACTTAGAAAAATCTGTAATCGTAACACCATCAGGATCAGTTGCAGCTGCATGAATAGCACTAAGCAGATTATCGACAACCACAACAAACGCATCTTATATTCATCGGAACATATGGATGACAACGCAGATGACACCGCAAATAACACAAAAGACAACAAAACTTGTAACTGCCGACAAAAGATTCCATGCCCACTCAACGGGTACTGCCTCCAATCAATAGTTATCTACAAAGCCACCGTCACACGTAAGGACAATAGCACTACTGAAACGTACATCGGACCTACAAAAAAAGGCTTCAAGATAAGATACAGAAACCACTCTGCATCATTCCGACACTTCATTCCGATTTGGCGCTCCAGTCATGCAATACGTTCGTCCTTTCTTCTAGATTTGTCCTTTCTCCACTAAAGTTGCCGACGTGTCTTTTTTACGTCACAGCTATGTAACATGATCATTTTGGCTGCGCGCTTGATGGGGACACTTTCCGGCCGCCAAATCGTACTTCCAATGTCTATCAGAAAATGCAAAAAAGTTTCGTTTTATGAGCACTTTAACAGTACCGCGTTTTACCGATTGTGGGTGGTGTGAATCATACGCTAAGTACTGATCAGTGTGTGTGGGCTTCTTGTTTACGCTGGTGGTGAGGCGGCCGTCAGGTTCTCTTGAAACTGCGGTGTCGAGGAAGGCTAATTTGGTGCCATTCTATGTCTCGATGGTGAAGCGGATGGAGGGCTTCTGGTTGTTGAGATGCCGTAAAAGTCATCGACGGTTCCACGATCCAGGGTGGTAAAGGTATCGTCTACGTAGCGTTTCCAGGCCTTAGGCATGTAGGATGATGAGGTTATTGCAAATTTTGATGATTTCATGTTGTTATTTTGCAGAGGACGGCTAAGAATTGTACACTGTTTTAAAACGTACGTGCTGAGCTCTCCATGTCTTGTTATATTTTTCCAAAAGTTGGAATATCAGCGTCAACAGCTACTCGCTGATGAATGACAACAGCTCTATCAAGAACAACTGAAGCCGCCGAGATGCGCGCTCGAGCTGCTGCCAGTCACCTTTCATCATCTGCTGCCTCTCTTGCGCAGCTGCAACCACGACCACAGACATCCCAACCTCAGCTGCAGATCCCACCACAGCAGCAACGACAGCAACAACAGCAGCAGCAGGCAAAAGCACATAAACAACAAAAGCTTAGGCATTCCCAACAAGCCCCGCACACGGCTCCTCATCCAGGTGCCACCAGCCAAGCGCCACAAGTCACACAAGTCACACACAAGTCGCCAGCCCCGCGCCACAGGTAGGAAACTCACAGAAAAGAAAGAGGGAGTGGGTCGGTAAATCCTGGGGGAAAAGAAATCTTGTTTTAGAACAGAAATGGAATTAAATGAAATAAAACTTCAGTACTTTCTACTCTTTTTGCCATCCCATTTCCAAAATTAGAAGCAACCGATTGAAATTTTTGTCTAGTTTTGGAAGATTGGCACCCTTGCACACATAAAGGGACAACGTACTGTCTTCAGCAATAGAACAACTGAAGGCCGCCGAGCTGCGCGCTCGAGCTGCTGCCGGTCACCTTTCCCCGTCAGCTGCCTCTCCTGCCCAGCCGCAACCACAACCACAGACATCCCAACCTCAGCTGCAGATCCCACCACAGCAGCAACAACAGCAACAACAATAGCAGCAGCAGGCACAGGCACATCAACAGCAAAAGCTTATGCATTTCCAGCAAGCCCCGCTCACGGCTCCTCATCCAGGTGCCACCAGCCAAGCGCCACAAGTCGCCAGCCCCACGCCACAAGGTAGGGAACTCACAGAAAAAAAGAGAGCGGGTCAGTAGATCTTTGGGGAAAAGAAATCTCGTTTGAGAACAGAAGTGGAATTAAAAGAAATAAATCTTCAGTACGTGCTACTCTTTTTGCCATTCCATTTCCAAGCTATGATGCTTTCGCTTGAAATTTTGGTCTAGTTTTGGAAGATTGGCACCTTGTAGGAAATCCTGTGATAACGTCACATCATGGAAAAAATTTAAAGGGTGCACAAAGCTCAAAGTTATGCTAGTAAAAAATAATTTCTCAATTGTGTATTTTCTATGATGTTTCTTTGAATGTTGCCTTTTTTTCTCTAAGTATTTAAATGTCTGTTTTTGTCGTATTGTTGTTTAAGTATTGATCGGTGAAGTCTAGCAGACGATCCAGAAGAATTGTTCCCCTAGAATTTTACATTCAAATTAAATAACAGCTAAGTGCATGTCTCTTCCCCACTCTCTCCATCATCCACTATTCGAGTAATTTAAAGCATAAGCCCAAAAGAAAAAACTAAATCTACCTCAATTGAAGAATACTTCCTTTTAACCTACGGAACGGCTTGGCAGAGAAGACAAACAAACGGGCGTAATAATAATAAAAAAAAAAAAGACTCGGACAATAGTGTCCAAAATTTGACACTGGTGTCTAAAATCGAACATAATTCCGTTATTCTGAACATACCTACAAGCAAAATGTATTGGTGTTTACTCACTTTCTCTTTGCTCATGCTACTTTAAACACTTTTTGTAAGATACCTTAAAGGATACTTTTTGTAAGACAAACGCACTTGTGAGAAAGATTACAGTTTTCTGATCCAAAGATACTTTATCGAAGTCACTCAAACTTTTTTTTCGTATCGAAAGCTCTCTGGTAAGTTAAAGATTTTATCTCATCAACGCAGGAAACATTTGCCCAATTGTTTACAAAGTGCCTTGAGATGGAATGTGCTTTGCTTGGCTTGCTTTATCTTGTTCATTATGTTTCCACCGTTGCAGTGAAAAATTGCCAGGGAAGCCACATACGGACACAAAGCTTTTGACAATCGTGAAATTTGTCGTTCATTGGCATAGAAACCAAGATGAGGTTAATTTCATTAAGGTTAAAGTGATGGTATAGTTAAATTTCAAACATAGAGGAAGTGAGATCTAATTCGCTAGAGCATTCAATTCTTTCGCGAATGAAAGGCATAGGATTTTCTTTTCCCGAATGAGGACAGTTGAAGACCCTTTAATGTCTTCTGTAACAACTATACACTAAAAAGAAAAAAGTAACTATCTTCTACAGCAAAACTTGTTCTTTTATTGTTGTTTTTTTCTGATATATAAAAACTTTCAGGAAATTTTTCGCAGAAGCTTGGGCAAAGCATAATTAAGTCAGAATAAAATTGTTCAATCTTATGCTTATTTATGCTTTTAGCTGATACAAATCACTAAAAGTACAATAATTTTTTGTTACGATAAACCTGGAACAAGGGGAAAACAAAGACACGCAAATAACATTAAGTGAGAAGTAGATAAATATAAAAGAAGTCACTTTATAAAATAATTCCTTTCATTACAATCTTGCTTAAGGTCACTAAAAGCCACAAGTTCCTGTATCAGTGTGCTTAACTCCAACAAACTGTTGGAAAAATTGTAGCCTTATCCCCGGTTTAGAAATACTTGATACATCTTTAACATGTCAAAAATGATGGACATAGTTTATTAAAAAAAAAAAACTCCATCGTAGAAAGGAGTCCATTATAATTTTCACTGAGCGCTAAGCACTTTAAGGGTTAGATGTTAAGATTATTCCGTTTTTGAATATAGTAATATATAACCTGATACACTGAAAATCATTGCCCAGTATAAAGTCATTAACTCATCCTTCACATTTCCATAATTATTCAGTTATTCAAATCAATGTGCACTGAAAAACAACGTTGCATAGAGACGATGCAGAACATGTTTCCCGGGTCACATTGCGCATGCACCAGTATAAACATGCATATATGTGAGATAAGCACTTTTGTAACACTTGTGGTTATCTCATACTTAACTTATATGATGGGACAGCTTGGATCCAATTACACCAGAAATATTTCCGTTATATTCACAAAATTAAGAGATTAAGAGTGAGAAACTTCGTTTCCCAGACGGACAAAAGTCCTTTTGCGCAAAAAAACTAAGGCAATCGAGAATCCTCTCTGGTGTAAAAGCGGCTTGATAAAACACTAATTTATGCATGCATTAGCGCTAGAATTCTCCAAATGTTTTCCTGCCCTCAGCTTATTTCTATTTATTTTGCAGAATAAAAAGGTGAAATACCTTGAAGTGACATTTTCACTTTGAAAGACGAACGAAAAAAAGAGAGAGCCAGGTCGAAGAGAATGTGAACCCTCTGCAGGAAAAGCTCGCTACTGCTGAAGTAACATTGATAAAAAAAAAGACCTGATGAGCTTCAAGCCGGGAAAACAACTGCACAATCTTAGCGTAGAAGGCGCGCTCTAATTGGCTACTCAAACTCCTAATATCCTTTCCTTTTTCACCTCCGAGCAACGCGTGCGGGATTTGCGCGCGAAAATATTGTAATCGCTGCATAAATAAATGAGTTAAAATCATCTTTTTTTACTCTAACATCTCACTGTTTTAGTATCTACTAAAACGACTATACACGTAAGTGTCGGTGGCTACTTGTTAATTATCGTTTTAGGACACCATGCCCGACTTCCTAAAGTGAAGCAAGTCGTCACGCAACTAAAGAATTGAGTCTAACAAAATGAACTCTTCACCTTTGATTTCCTTGTTAATTTGGAGCTGTGAGTTCACAACAGTCTTATCAAATAGAACCAAGCATATTCTCTCATGATTTGTACCACGTGGTGTGTTTTATCGAACGAGGCCGCATAGAAATGAATGCCTGGGTTACATCTAGTGTTATGTAAATTTAAATACACCCGTTCCAAGTATAAAAAGAAAATAACGACCTCTAACAGAAAAAGCACATAAAATAAGTGTTACCGCTTTTTAAAATAAATTTTGCAAAAAAAGAAAAAGTTGGATATCAAAAACTTTCAGACTATAATTTTGGAATTCATGCCATTTTTTTTTTTTTTTAGCTTGGGTAACACTTCATTTTATTGCATTTTGCCCTTTGCGGTCGTCACGCAGATGCTAAAATGCGGAATAATTGCTCCATTTTACCGTAACGGTAATTTTATCAACGAAAGCCAAAGACCATGTTTTTTTAAAATATTCATTTTCTTTAAATTTTACTTTCACCTCCAGCCGCCATTTATCTCCTGTAACGACTTCTCTCCCAAGGTAGGTCTTACGTTGCTGTTGTTGTAGTCCCGTTTGAAGTTACTGCATGACCATTTGTTTGTACTTCTTGCTTGGAGTTTGAGAAGAAAATCGGGTTATTAAACTGCTGGTGGTTTAGCGGATGATTTCCTTTCTTGCGCTTACAGAAGAGATACAAACCTAACCCGCAGCAACACATCAACAGGAAAAGGATAGCTGGTATCAATATGTATATTACCCTTGTACCCTTTTCGCCTGTAATAATAAGAATTAAGACAAGTGTTAAACAGAATAGCTCTAGCTGAGAACACCAATAAACGGACTCTCGCATCTGTCTCAAAGCTAGTCTGTTTACATTAACTTACTGTCTATTTGATCTTCTGTTGTAGGCTGACTGCTGGCGCTAACACTTGAATCTGAAATTTCAAAAACGTGATAAAACAGTTCAAAAACAAAACAAACAACTACAAAACTAATATTACTCGAGGAAATATATAATCAACACTTTCTTTGAGCCCAGACGTTATTATAATTATTCATCACCTAAGACAAGAACATAACCGACTTACAAACCTTTGGGCTATTAAATGTCGGGATAATGTACATAGCAATTCTTGGATGAGGTTGCGCTTGATATCATGAATCATAAAAACCGAGGTCTGAGCTATCTGCCGAAGTAGAAGGCCGAGGCAGCTCACACAAACCACAAGAACATGATCCTTTTGAGGAGCATAGCCCTGCTACAGAGCAATATTAAAGAACAACTGAAAGGCTAGCGTACCATCTTCTATCTTGATAATTAAAGATGACTGATCAACGGCCAACCCTGCTAATTCTCCACTGTCCACAGCCTCAACAAGCTTCTTGGTCACATTAGCGCCAAGATTGTTAGCAATATCCCGGAAAAACGTCAGCTTAAACTTAGCAATGATACTGCCACGACTACAACGAAAGACAGAAACAGAAATTAACGAAGACTTGAACATTTATAACGCGTTCATCTTTTTTCGCTAACTTAGATTCAAGAATATTTTGAGGACACCATTGATCTTTGGAATGCTACATATGCGGGCATTACGAGCATTAAATAAAATGTTTTAAAGTAGTCTCGTGGCAGTAGAGGAAGGTGTAAGTGGAGGTAAGCGGAGTAAAATCTAAAAAAGGGAAAAGGAAAATTAGTTTCCAAACAGGCTTATGATGAACCAGATTAGAAAAAAGGAAAAGATCTTATATCCCAGGATCTCATACTTTTTTCAGAAACATTCCGTATGAAAGTAATTTGGATGTTACTCAGCCCGTAAAAGGGATTGGACGGGCCTACAAGAAGAGGAGCCTACAGCTAGAAGAGCCTACAGCTAGAAGAGCCTACAGCTAGACGGGCCAACATCAACAGGCTAAGAGCTAGACGGGCCTACAGCTTGAGGATCTTACGGCTAGACGGGTCAAAAGCTAGAGGAGCCTACAGCTAAAGGAGCCTACAGCTAGAAAGGCCTAAAGCTAGACGGGCCTTCGCCTAGATGGGCCTACAGCTAGAGAGAGCTACGGCTAGACGGGCCTACAGCTAGACGGGCCTAAAGCTAGACGGGCCTACAGCTAGAAGGGCCTACAGCAAGACGGACCAACAGCTAGAGGGGCCTACAGCTGGAGGAGCCTACTGCCAGACTGGCCAACAGCTAGAGGGACCTACAGCTAGACGGGCCTACAGCTAGACGGGCCTACAGCCAGAAGGGCCTACAGCTTCAGGGACCTACAGCTAAGGGGTCCTACAGCTAGACCGGCCTACTGCTAGACGAGACTACAGCTAAATAGCCCTACAGCTAGACGGGCCTACAGCTAGACGGGCCTACAGCTAGACGGGCCTACAGCTAGACGGGCCTACAGCTAGACGGGCCTACAGCTACAGGGGCTTTCGCGAGGGTTCAAAATGAACAATTTTAAATTAAGTAATACAGAGAGATTTCAATATACTATTTAAGATTCTATGATACCAGAACTAAACAAAGAAGTGGCCGGAACTTTGTTCAATTATTTCGCACGTGTTTCTTGGAAAGCCACAATATACCTGAATCCGGTTATTGTAACATTCAAGAAGGCTTTTGATGCTTCATCGTTCTTATCGTCGTTGTACAAGTCAGCAATCTAACAAAAATAAAGAGGGCAAAAGGCGATCGGAATGACGTCTCAATCTGTCATACAGGAATTTATCAAAGTGGCTTACAATAGAATATAGTAGTCTAGACTTAAATATATGAACATTGAAAGCAATGGATTAAAACTGGCCAAAATAGTTTGTACCGATTTTTCTATCTTCCTTGCGAGAGTCTTGAATGCGTTGCTACCAGGATTCTCGAGGTCATCAGTCCATGTCTTGTTGGAGAACTTTACTGAGCCTCTATACGTTAGAACTGAAAAGTAAACGTTGTAGTCTTCAGATTACCAGCACAGTGAAAGTTTGACTTGTCTTATTTTC
Organism: Pocillopora damicornis; assembly: GCF_964200805.1. Lineage (NCBI taxonomy): Eukaryota > Metazoa > Cnidaria > Anthozoa > Scleractinia > Pocilloporidae > Pocillopora > Pocillopora damicornis. The sequence continues at coordinate 19,138,679 of NC_142678.1, forward strand.
TGGTAGTTTAGTGACTCTGCGGTGTAAGTTCACAGACTAATGTTGAAAAAGTCCGCATCAGTTCTAACCTTTAACTAATCCTAAAAATCTGACCCGTGAATTAACAGGATTTAAAGAAATCGGAGGACAAATGCAACGAATACAATTCCTCCTGATATCCCATTAACTTATGATTCTATTCAGGAAGTTTTGTGCCAACGACGACTCATTGAGTGATTCTGAAAATGATGTTGCGTGTGCATATTAATTCTCCGTATGATTTCGAAGGTGATTTTCACTTCTTTCGAAGTATCACGAAAACTTCTGAAAAAGTTGTAGAACATAACATACTGTGCACAAAGCATACTGGACACATCAATTTTGCAATCCTTTGCACACTCTCTACATAAAGAGAGTGTTTACCTGCTGATGGTGTTGTACTCACTGATGGGATGATAGTTGGTTGCAAATCTGAAAGTGAACAAACAAAACAGACTGCTGCAAATCAACTCTAACCACATCAACAGTAGCATTTAGTGGAAACAAAGATGGTGATATTGTGCAGAACTAAAGTTAATGTCTACTTGAGACTGAGCCGCATACCAATCGTACCTCATCCCAGTTGATGTAGCATAAAGAGACAAAAACTAAGAAGGATATTTATGCCCTTCCTCCATCATATATTTCCCCTTGATAGTTAACTTGTACTCGGATATATTCATGGTTGGAAAAAGGTATCGAGAGGACCTTGCCGAAAGAACACAACAGAATGATCCACCCAGACCGCGGAGTGTTCAGCAAGCTAGCTATAAGGCAACTACTTCTCTCGACAATGATGCACACGGCAGAAAGTCTCCGCGGTAACTGCATGTTTTTACTTACACGAGAGCACCAGTTTGATTTTAAAAGTTGTTCATCCCATCTGAAGGGTATTAGCACCTTAATTCAGTCCCCTGAATATAGCTGTCCTATCAAACTCTCGTTTGGGACATGGGACAGGAGACTGTTTAGTCACATGGTGGTAAGGAGAAAGTTCAACTAAGTACCGTACTGGGATTAGAAAGAGGAGTAAGACCCATAGAGTAAGTAACAAACGAGCAAAAATTTTTGCTACTCACAGACGTATCTGTACGTAGGTAAATATAATTAGTTTGACGTTGTTTGCCATTAACTACTGGTAGGGAACAAAATAACCGAGTGGCGTCGAAGCCTTTGAAATTAAAATCTGATGATCTGCAAATCAATTGATTTACTTCGCGGTATTAATGGTTTGGCTCCTCCACTGCGCCTTGTATATCATCATTTTGAATTTTGAACAGTTTATCTACCATTGCCTATTTTGCTTGCAACTTTAGAGTAATAGTAATTGGCAAAGAGATATCTATAGTTATTTAGGTGTACCTACCACTCTTACAGCCATACAATTCTAAACGGAGACACGGTCGATCACTCCATGTCTTTGGCTTTATCCTGATATACCTTCCCCGCAGACCAGAAGGGAATGAGTTCTTCACTATTGATGAGAAATCCACGTTTGCCAAGAAGACCTAAAATATTGTGTAACGTAAACTTTCCGTCTAAATTGACAACATCAACCAAAAGAATGGCAATGGAATGGCAAAGGCAAGTATCTGACGCTGGTAAAGAGGCACTCTCTCTCTTGCGTGTGGTGTTGATCCAATATCGTAATCTAGCCTTCACAGTTCCATTTTTGTGTCTAAGAACAATCTGTACAATATCTATAACTATTTGCCTTTTGATATTTAACAATCATTTTACGAGCGCGCGTTAGATATGAGATGATAGATAGCCAACGAGGCCAGTAGAGTTGCTGACAATCATCTCATTTATATCCAACAAGGGCGAGTGAGATAATTGTTTTATCAAAAACGTCCCGAAATAAAGATACATCTTCTCAACTTTATTTTGTAAGAACAAACGGAATGATACAGTGTACAAAACCACTTTCGGTTGAACTCGTCTTCATGTGCGCGTACGGTATAATAGCTCATAACCAATGATGGTTAAGCCAATAAAAAGTCTTGAACTACATTATCCAATGATCCTGTTTTTTTATGTGTGATACATTTCGGAGGTTGCAGAACACTCCATATTCCTTTACAAATAATCAATGATATGATATAAAATTCAGATCAAGACGCTCACTTACGTCACATTACCCACCTTAGTCTTATCGTTCTGCCTGTATTGAGTCCATGGTCCGTCAGCATAGTCTTTCGTATTCACAATGTAACTTTTGATGTACCCCTTACCATCTTCAGCTCCTTGTATAGCTACGGTGCTTACTTTCATCGCAACTCCGAAGTCAACCTTGAAATGGGAAGAAACGAGACAACAAATAAGAACTGGTGAGGTAAATTTTCTCTTCCTACGAAGCATTTTCCAGAGACGAAAAAGAGACAATCGTTGGAACGTGAATTGACAATTACCGGGAGATATCACATATTAGTATATACCACATAGGCGAATAGTATTTTTGCGTGCGCTAACTGGCTGGTTTGTAAGTAAAGCCAATAAAAAGTACTATTGATCTCCGACCAGCCAAAGGTTTCTGTGAGGTATAAACTTAAATAGTTATTCTCCTCAGTGCGGGTGAAAGTGATGGATATCTATATCCACTTCAGTGAACAATAACTATGGGGAAACAACTTACCTCAAAGTAGCTCTCTCTATAATTATCAGATGCACACCACCCAGTACTTCCATTTAACCGACCCTTATTGGCCAAGTGGGCCTCGTCTAATGATGAACTCGCTGATAAAGCTGAGTCTTTGATGATCCCTTGCCTTAAACCGAGGGCAGAGTTGCATCCTGGAAAATAAGAGCAGTTTGACAAGAAAGGTCGAGCCGCATCTCTGCCAATTGGAAAAACCCAGCAGGCAGAATAAGCACGTGACCAAGGGCCTTTAGGTAGGGGAGGTGGGTAGACAAGTATTTGTATGCGACACGACGTGGGACAGGTCAGCGACAATTTGACTCGAGAGGCAGGAATTTTATTTTGTTAGAAAAGCATCGCGCTTGTAGGTAACGAGAAGTGTCGCAAATTTCAATTGATGGAATTCGCGCTGATTTAGTTAGATAATCATAAAGACGGAAGGGTTTGCCGCAGAGAAACTTCGCAGTGACTCATCACCCAGTTTAGTTAACGAGAAAAAGTTTGATTAATGACAGGAAAGTCTCTAAGGGACTGATAAGGCTTGTAACTTCCCATGTTTGTTCACGGGATATTAAGTCAGTACCTTCTATACTAAACGAAGGTTTGGATTTCCTGCTCAGCAAGCCATCATTATCAAAGTTGCGTTGAAAAAGACAAGTCATTTTAAGAAAGAAAACTCACCTTTATCACATCCAAAGACTTCAAGGCGTAGACAAGCACCAATTGACGACCAGGCCAGCGGCTTTATGCGCAATGCATCCGCTATGATTGGTTCTGCCAGGAGGTGCGACACCGGATTAACAGCGTCTTGATTGCCTCGGAAATTCTGTGATACCAGAACATAGTGACATAAATATTAATCACGTAAAATGTGTTTGATGTTAAATGTTATACTAGTTATAAAATTTCACAGTTCTAAGCTAATAATTTACCACAAAAACGAAACCTTTAAAACGGAAAATCGAAGAGTTTTAAGTCTAATTGGTTTCTTTTTCTATAAATTTGTTGTAAAGACTAATTCAACCATTTGCAGTTTCATTGACCAATAACAACCGTTTTTTATTTTTAACAACATAAGTCACATCAGTCTCTGACCCTGGTTTTTCCGCCTTCCTGGTAGTCTGACCAAACCGTGATGTCTACGTCAAGCGTACGTGTGGACTTTAGACTGTACACACTGACAAACCCTGACCCTCTGCCCCCTCCCCACGTGGTTATTTTTGTAATCTTCCTTTCCCAGCCTGGAAAAGTAATCTGGTACCAAGGATGTTTATCTAAAATCTGCAAAGGAAAATACAGAGGAGGTTATATACATGTCCACTCTCTTTCGTCAATACTTTATAAAAATAACGAAGATAAACGACTTCACCCTGTATTTTATCCAAGAAGCTTATGAGCACTTCCCAATAAAAATAAATCGCAAACCATATGGCGTTTCCCCGTGCATGGCGCTTTTCAGCCGAGTTTGACTTGAGTTCTAATTGGTTCACTGAGTTGCTTACATTTCATGACATAAAGTTATTCAATTTAAAAGCCCTCTTTCGTCGATTGACGGTTGCCAAACCCTTTGATGCAACGAAGAAAGAGCATCTAAACGATCTGGTAAATGCACATAAAAAATGTACCAGTACTTGTTATAAACATACTTTGGTTGCCTAAAATCACAGAACTACACATTTTCCTATATTTGCACCATACGTCTAACCAACTGCGTAAATTTAAAACACTGAACAAAATTTACAGCTGTTTGTTTTAGGTATTTAAGTTAAAGAAGAAAACAAGAGACCGCATGATTCTCTCGCATATCAGAAGGACACAAACTAACCACACTTTGGATGGGCAGCCTCACGATAATTCAAAAAGCACATAATGATATGAAGTATCCACTGGATCAAGTAAGCGAGACTTGGCTAAATAAGGCCTTGTGTAGCCTTGCAGAAAAAGGCTCACATCAAATTCTGGGAGAAGTGTAGAGAAGGGAAAGAATGAATGACATTACCTTTGCGCACCACCCAACTGCACGAAACGGGCGAGCGTTGGCAGCCTTATGGGAGCTGTCTTTCGTCGATGAAGCTGAAAGAGATGTATCATTGAGGGACCCAGACTGCATCCCAAGAGGGGTTTGACAAGCTGCAAATATATAAATAGTAAGGGATGTGTGAATAAATTTGGAAACAAGAATATTACCTTATTCTATTGTTTTTCTTCGCAAAGATTGGCTTATTTATTCGCTTGTTTGTTTCTTTGCATGTTTTTTAAGCCTTCCTACTCTAGTTGCTTTCTTATTCTTCTTTGCCGTGTAGAACTATTTCACCACTTCTTATTCCGCTACTAATGTTTGATTCAAGTAAGAATCTGGGTCCTTACTGAGTAAAAACCTATCATATCAGCTCATACCAATAGGGCAGCCATAAAGTTCCATCCGCATACACAAAGAGCCGGTCCAAGAGCTTGGTACTATTCTTATCAAGCGTGTATTAACTGTTGGTTTAACAGATTTAGTGACCACAGAATTGGCGTCATGGTTTGCAGGAAACACCTACAGGGCAAAAAATTATCGGTCATCCAGTAACAGCTAGTCCGCGCGAGTAAATATTACTACGTCTTCAATAAAAATTCTATGAACATTACACGCGTTTGACAAAGATCACATAAAATAATAAAATATTCTCTTCATTACCCTTCCAATGCGTTGCTTACGTTATTGAGTTTCTTACGATTCTGGTTAGAACAATGCGGGTAGATCTTGGCTTTTCATCAATCACACTTCTCGTCAGAAAAGAATATGATAAAACATGTCCTTCTGTTTTTAAAATAATTTTTGTCCCTTGGACCAAAAATACCTTGGTTCTCTGGAGCTACTAGGTCTACTACATCTTCTTCACTTGCGTGGCACCAGACAAATAGAAAAATCATATTCTTCACGTGCTTGGCACTAAACAAATGGAAGAATCATCTTCTTCACTTGCTTGGCACCAGACAAATAGAAGAACTATCCTTTTCTTTTGCTTGGCACCAGACAAATAGAAGAATCATCTTTTTCACTTGCTTGGCGCCAGACAAATAGAAGAATCAATAGGTATGGTAAAACCTCACCACATCTCGACCATTCCTTTGGTATGTCTCATAATTTACACCATCTTCGCTTGTTTGTAGTGTAAACGTCCTTATAAAGCTGGGTAGACCATTGAGAGTGAAGCCTTGAAGAGCAATTTTGTTTAGGCGAGTTTCAGTAAGCAGATCAATCTGAAAGAAAAAATAGGTATCACAGATATGTTTGCGAAGTCTGGATGTCTTTAAGCTCTGTTTACATCGTATGGTTTCCTTGCTCTTGCAAAAGAAAATGATCACAATTTTCCATTTTTAAACTCTTAATGGTGACAATAACGTCAAAAATTTCGATAACTACTGTGGAACCCCGAGGGGCCACTGATGGGTTTAACTGAAAAGCTGAAATTTGGGAAAATGAAAGAGTAATAGTGCTACGATGTTGATTTCCCCGACTTATTATCACCTATTAAGTTTTCACTGACCCATACTAAAATTTCACGACCTTGAAATTCATTTTCTCAGACTTTCAATTCCTGGCCCGAAGCTACAATGTCTCTGTGCCCATGGTGGTTTTTAGCATTTAGCGTCTCCACTTTTAATTTCAATCATATTTTTTAAAACCATTTCAAGCACCATGTTTTAAAAAACACGCATCTCACCTGGATGTACTGCCCAGATTGTGCCTTGGCGCACCAAGCTGACATAGAGTTTAGCCGGGCCATATCCGGACCATATGATGCCAACATAGAACTAGCCGTGATCTGGCTTTTGCTGATGGCACCATTACTCATGCCCAGAGCTGCAGAACATTCTGGAGTAAAATTAAAGGTAGATTTAGGACGATCAAGTTTAAACATGATTTCCTTTATGTATCTTCTAAATCTTAATGTTGAAAAAGTATCTTTAAATAACAAGAAATGAAACCTTTTTTACACTTTTTCCAAACAGCTGGGAGGTAGACTTTAATAGTTCAATTCTTGCCACTTGCTGCAGGTGTGGACTCGCCTCTCAATCTAACTCTGTGATCACTTTAACCCCAGTAGAAATGGGATTAATCTGAATCGCAACGGCTATTAATTTTGTGCATGGAAATTGTTCGTAAAGCAACCGACATCAGCGCGGGTTGCATTGTTAACGACAGGCACATAGTACAAGAACAGACAACAGAGAGCGTTTTCAAAAAGAGGAACATAGTGCTACATTCACGGAAGCAATTAGTTGACCGCTGATGAGTTGGTCACCCAGCAAGCTATTTTATGGAACTAAACGGGGGTTGAAATAACAGTTGCGTTTCTTTCTTAACAAAAATTAGGCCGGCGGGTGGGGAGGCGTCTAGAAGTCCCTGGGGTAAAATCAATACTTAATTTCTAATAATGGAAGCATGACAGGAACGCAGGGGTAAAAGAAAGAGTGTTTATTTCCCCGCACCGAACGGGGAAAAGAGATACTTTTGATTTATTTCATGTATGAAACCGCATCAGAGAGCATCAAGCTTAACGAAACTACCAAGAAAAGAGAAGAAAAAATACCGAGATTATATACCTAGAGGCTGTTTGCAGATGTAGCCCCGTCTATCAGCACATGACTGGTCATTCCATCCTCTACTAGGTGGCCACATTTCAATACAATTCTCCATACCAGTCTTGTCATTTGGCTCACCGGGTAACCAGTTAAGATACGTCACAGGGCTACCATCACTCCATGTGAATCCTCTCTCCAGCGACCAATCATTCAAACCTGAATAGTGATAAAACTCAATGAGTGGGTTATAGAAGGCTTCCAACTAAATGAGATTCTGTTTACCAGGACTCTCGCGCTAAATGAATCGTCCACAACTTCTTTTTTAAAAACAAAAGGAATTCTAACAATTTTTTTCAGAAACGGTCGAGACCACACGATTCATAATCGTGTAGTCTCAAGTGTATCACAATCCTAAGTAAACAATGCGCTGAGTAAGCCGGCTAAAAAATATATTTTAAAAGTTGCGCGAACGTATAATTACACTTTTTTTTTAGCTTGGTGTCAATAGATGAATATTTACCAATCCAGATTTTTCCAGCGGAAATCCGTCGATAGTGGAAAGTAATGAAGTCTTGCTCCTGCTCTGATGTAATGCTCACAAGATTTCCACCCTGATTTAAACACTTGAATCTTGCAGCTGCCCATGGCTGCAAGTCACTGTCTCGGAAAAGGTAACAGTGCTTGTCAAATTTCTCCCATCCAGTGGGGCAGCTTCCGAGCACTTGAAACAAAATCGAAATAATTCGATTAACTCTATTTGCATTTTCTTACCAAGGGACTTTAATGCCCATGCGAAGAACAACCGATGAGAAAAAGGAGGTAGTCTCCATGACAAAAAATCTTTAGAATATCAAGAGAAATCTAATATTAGAAATATTGAGTACACAAGCCTACTTACACGAGGGGCTAATAGAGCAAATGCCTTGCCTATTTCTCAAAAAAAGTGCCCCCCACACCCACTGGAAAAAAATCCAAACAACGCCAAATATGTCAGTTTCGGCCTCTTTTGAATGCTTAGATCGCCCCGGGTGATAAAGCCTTCGCCAGGGGTCACAGTTGGTGGAAACGAGCGAAAAAAGATGAGGGAGAGGCTGGGCAATTTTTTTTACACGTTCACTCTTGTACTCGTCTTCTCCGACCGTGAGCCTTGAATCACTAAGATTCCCCTTGAAAGTTGTGTTTTATATAAATCGTCGAGAAAATTAACTTCAGTAAGGATTCTAAAGGGAGAAAATTTCTAATCTAGAAATGAAAATGCGCCTCGTAACATTTACCCCACTGCTTTACACTACTCGATGTTATGCAATCACAGAGTACAAAATTCCAAATTGCACAAAAAAAAAGAGAGAGAAAGAGAGTTAGGATATTGTGGATAAAATAAATAAATTATTTGAAATTAATACGATCTCTATAGTAATATTTCAACATTTCTGACGCTGATTGTTGGTAGATTAAAAGGAGAAAAACATCGCTGTTATGCACACAACTTAATTAGCCACGAAAATGAATAATGGTGGGAAAAAAAAGTTGGACTTGAACAGGATTTGAATCCATGACCATCCCATCATACTGGTGCAGTCCTCTCACCAACGAATCTATCAAGCCAAATATGTAGAAATTGTATTGTTCGATAATATTGGGTTGATACCCGCTAATTTCATAAACATAATCTGACAAGATGTTTCCTTAAAGTCACCGCTTGTTAGAGGTATATCTACTGTATTGTATTACGCCCCACTGTTATGTATTACACCTTAATATCCGCATAGATATTCTCCATACTCCTCTCTAGACATTGCTAATGTCCTAACAAGGAGACTTTGTTTAACAATCACGAGCTTCCTTGGTTGCTGATCATTTCCTTAATTCTCGTGATTCATTCTGTGATTCAGGGGTGATACTGTACGGAGAAGTTAGATACTAGTCACTCTTAGGGTAAAAGGTTTTAGATAAAACACTGACTATGAAATACTTACATGGAGGTGACACATGCGGTTCGCCTGCAAGTAACAATTTGAAAAGTAACGCAATCAATAATTGACAGTCACATAGATTTTAGAATCATGAAATAGAGAGGAAACCTAATTGTTATTCGAAGTCGCCATCGCCATCGTCTGAACTCATAAAATGGTCGCCAGAAGTAAACCTTTAGTCACCGCAAGAAAACGATGTTCGGAGCAAACTTTTTGCCTTACTTCAGTTCAACAAATAGATTCCACAGGGAAAGATGTTTTTCGTCTTTTCGTGAGCGACAAAGAAAAAATGCTGAGTCCGCATGAAGAATCGAACCTCAGACCCTCGGATTCCATGCTCCGATGCTCTACCACTGAGCCACAGAGACTCTACGGTGAGCGAAGTCTATTACGAAGTTCATATAACACGCGTCCTGCATACTGCTAGGATTAGCAATGTCGATAGCGTCATGTTTGTAGATTGAATGAGAGAGATGGTAAGTTTTGAGCCCGTATGAAAAGTATTAATGAGATTAATTCTAGTAATCTTACCCCTTCGTAATCTACAGATAAATCCATTTTTTTCCGAGCAATTGACGTCACTCCAACCTCCAGCATTAGCATCTGAATTACTAGTGACAACGCACGTTTTCTGGTCATATGGGGCATCTGGTTGCTTCGCAGCCCAGTTTGTATAGGTTTTCATTGAAAGGTCACTCCATTGGAAGTCTTTAGAATTAGCTTCACGAGAGAGACCAAGCCAAAAGCGTCCTTGGAAACCCTTTAAATTCATGACGACAAATGCTGCAAGGGAAAAGTGTGACGAGGCTTGATATTTGTACGTTTAATTTATCTCTCAGTATCCCACAATCACTTTGCGCACGAAACACACAAGAGCGAAAGCCACTTTGCAATTGCGTCTGCTAATCAATTTTGCGAGGTACACCCTAAGTGGGAAATGTTAGCAACTCAGGAAGAAAACTGTTACTAACTACTGCCTTTGAAGATAAGTATGAAAACGTTGTAGCTTCTAAAGTGTATTTATTATCATACTGCTTAGAATTTCAATGCCTTATGTCCACTTTCGTGACAACTTCGCCATGAAAACTTAAAAGCTCTGTGATCGTAGGGACATCAGAGAATGAACTTGGGTTTTGGTTTCCTTGTATACTTTACCCTGTTCAAACGAATTGTGAACGCTCATCAAATCGCTACCATTCATCCTGTCTTGGCAGAATTTAAGAGCTTCCTTCCAGCCCATCGGGACGTAAGACACATTAAAACAGTCACTACCAAAGGGAAGATACCCTGGAGGACAAGACGTGTTACCAGGTGGAGCTGGAGCGGAAAAAAAATCAATCATCAATTACATGAAAATCTCTACAGCTAAAAACTATTTGTGTTCCAGTAAGAATGCAGCCTACTTTGAACCGATGTCCATTCACTAGACACTGGTGAGCGGGCTACAAAACCAGGTCTGGTCAACGTTCGCTTTTAAGACGATCGATTTCTCTATTATTCTGATGTTTCCGCATTTAAAACATAACCTATCTGTTTTAAACTGTTTCAATATTCCTTATCATTTAAAAAAGTTAAGCAAACTATCGTAAATTTCAGAGGCAAGCAGGTCAAGTCTTTGTCAAAGCTGGAGGCTAAGGTAAATAGTTGATCTACGAGACACTCACAATTCATCATATTTTACGACAACAGAGTTCAATTTTCTTCATATTTTTTTATTATTTTTATTTTTTTAATCGTTTTATTTTTAAGTTCGTTTTCAATAAAAATTTTCAGGATTCAATTTCCAACAGATCACAGAAGCGAACGGCATTTTTCCATTTAAGAGAAAGAGAGAGAGTTTAACTGCGTCATTCGAATTTGCAGCTAGTGGGGGTGATAGGGAACTTTGAAAAATACTGCGATAGCGGCTGTTTCCGCCATTATTCCCAAATGGCCAAAGCCTGTTGTTATCAAAATTGTCTGCCAATACGATTAAAAAAATACGTTAGCAAGCTCACCATTCGCTGAGATTTGATCAGCTCCTGCGGAAAAAGAGAATCTAAATCAGTACTTATGAGCAAAGGAGGTAACTAATACAACCAGAATTCTTTTTGGATCATCATTTCCCGAGACCTTAACTCACCACTCTTCCCCTTCCTAAAAACCCATGGCTGATCTTAGTGGTTTACATGGTGCTGAGCACATGGAGGAAAATGCATGGGAAACATTTCCAAAACCAACTACAAATACACATGTCCGCATTTTTTGATATCTATATACCAGTTAAATTCTCTTGGTGTATCAAACAGCCTTGGGAATTTAGTGCTACATCGATACCTATCTTCTTACTATCACGTTTTTAATTCAAATGCTTTAATCTTTTGAGGAGAACTTCATTTTTGGAGAAAAATAGTTGAAAGATAGAACCATTGGGTCGAAAATGATATAAACTTTTGTTTTAACATTTTCAGTCAACAATCTTCCATTTAGTTTCTTATTCAAAATGGATCAAGTTTTTAATCTATTACAAACCTGTCTCACAGATGAACCCTTTTTTCTGGTCACACTGCGCAGTTCCCCATCTTCCTGCCTCTCCACTGGACGTCATGTCGACGCAATCCTTGTTCCAGCCGTAGCCCGTTGGCTCATTGACATTCCAGTTGGTGTATTTACGAGGACTATTATCTGTCCAAAAGAAGCTGCCTTCCACATGCTTGTCATTAAAGCCAATCCAGAAATTGTCGTTCTTTCCCAGCAGCATAGTTGTCAAAAATGCCTGTTCGTATCTGCAACATGAAATAGGTACAGTTTCGATCTGCTGTAGCTTCACTTAAAGGTTCAACATTTAACGAAGTGTCCACTTTTGTTTGTGTTTTTTTTCCACGAAATCAATTGAAATTTGGTCATTAACTTAACACAAGTGTACTTACTGATCATTCACAGTAACAAGGTCTCCGTTCACATTGGCATTAAGTCCCTTCCGACATACATCTCTTGCGTTCTCCCAGGACAGCTGAGGATCCGACACAATGCGGTAGCAGCGCTTGTCATAGTTTACCCAGCCGTCTTTACATCTGCCATGTGCTTTATCACAGAAAATTAAAATCAGTTAGGGTACCTCTTTCTACTGCGATATGCATCCTTATAACACGTAATTTTCCTCACGCCTCGGAATCTGTCGACTTGACCTCTGGAGAAGGATCGGAAGATTTGTAGGAATCTTTCATTGACCAAAAAGTGAGATGGCCAGGAAACGATAAAATCTCGTTCTTTTCGGATTTACCAACGCGTGCACTCCAAAACTTAGTAACCAAGCGACTTGACTCATGCAATAGCGAAGGAATAATACTTACAAAGAGAAAAAAATACATAGCAGCAGTAACTGTTGTCAGAAATACTTACATCGGCCAGGACGCGATTGGTCAGGAGGGGATGTAGTCAAAGCTTGTATTCTGGAATCTGTAAGAAAAAAACATATGATTAGCATATGGTAAGTGTACGATTTCAATTGAGATCGTTTGGACACACATTGGGAATATTGTAATGTTCCCAATCTTTTCCTCGATGCACGTGTAAACAAGATGAGTGTCATAAACAGAATTCTGGTCGCAAATCATAATCATCTGTCAGCCATATCGACAAAACCATCAAGAAGAAGAACAAAGATCAAATGAAACCGTTCAACCAGCTCAAAATAAGCGAAATCGAAGATCCAAAAACACATATGCGTCAGACTTAATGAAAAAAAAAATGTACACAAAAACAAAAACATAAAAGCTAAAACAAGTCAGGAATTCTGATTTTCACAAATAACAACCAAGACACATTTTCATTCCGACGTGCGTTTGTGATCTAGCTTATAAACTTTATAAATTCCTTAGTGCAAGGAAGTACTATGTTTCAAAGTTGGCCCTAAAAAGAATAATACAGTCGACTTTTAATTTCGTTCTATCCTTTTTATGCAAGCGAGGGACTTTTAAGATGACCAATAAATAATCTATGAGTTGTCCATGAGAGGAATCACTTGCAAATTCTATTTAAATTTTCTACCTTATGTCTAAATCCACCATACAGTGACAACTTATGACAACTAGGAAACTCACTATTTGTCGTTTTGCAGATGTACGGCCGCAGGACACTGCAGTGATGGTCATTCCAATAACCACGCTTTACAATTTCCAAACAGTCTTCCTGGCCGTAATAATCATTTGGTTCTTTCCATCCATAGTTTATATAAACTACTGGCGAACCGTCGCTCCACTGGTAGCTGCTTTCTGTTCCGAGATCATTGAGTCCAATCCAAAGAGCGTTACTACTGTGCCTTTTAAATGAAAAAAATACACCAATAAAGTGCGTGCGCATACAAGGGGAGTGAGACCAACCCTTTCACTCTAAAGATATTCATTTCTCCTGAGTAAAAGTCTGAGAATTTGGAGTGAAATCGGATATTCCTTGAATGACCATGGATGATATTTTTCTAACTTCTCATCACCTTTCTGCTCGAAAATATATGTATGTTGTCAGGACAATTAATTTTTTGAGTGAAATGGTGAAGGAGTCTAAGCGTTGTATCTTTTTGCGGAGAAATTCAGTGTAATTTACCTGAGATACAAAAACATTGCCAGCCATCTTTTCTTCTAGAAGACCATTAAACTAAACTCTGTTGGTAAACTTGCCATGATTGACCTTCTCCTAGGGAACACCTCTCTTACACGGCCGTTGATGTAATTTTTTTCTTTCAATAATACAACCATAGAGCAGGTAACAAATGGATCAAGTGACAGCTTTCAAGTTTGATTAAACGATAGAGCTTGCTTGTGGGTGAAAATTGAGTAACGGGGCTCGAGATTTTGACCGTCATAAATTTGAATTTACTTTGAATACCCTAAGAACATTGCAAAATATCGAACACGTCCTTGAATCCAGCATTTTAGGTTTACCTCATAATTTGCAGAAACTTCTGAAAATAATTCAAAGGAAACTTACCCTGAGATTTGAGATTTTATGAAGTTATTTTCCGCAGCACTTAAAATACTAACAAGGTCTCCTCCTAGTTCTTTTTGACACGCCTGTCGAGCGGCACGCCACGTGAGTCGGCTTGACTGGGAGTCATTTGCGAAATAGTAGCACATTGTATTCCACAAAATCGTATTGTTAGGGCAAATGCCTGAGGCTGTTAAAAGAGGAATACCTTGTTACAACTTCAAACAACTTTCTCCTTTCGGAAATCGAGGTAGATAAACACATTTAGTTGGAAAAGTGGTAACATGGAGTTCACAAGGCTTACGGACTCCGCGTCGAAGGGCCAGCTTTGGGCCCTTGGCAGGTCATTGTGTGGTGTGCTTGAGAAAGACATTAGTCTTACCATGCCCCTTTCTTTCTAACGACGAGTATAAACGGGTGTTCCCATCACCTTAGCCGTAGACACATGTAGGCTTGCGCACCTGTTTTTATTGGTTTTTCAAGATATTCTGGCGAAATGCTAGGGGGTGGTGGTGGGAAGGTGAGGGGGGGTGTGTGGGGAAAGGTACCTACACTGAACTAGTCCAGGAGAGGTAGCAATTTTCTTAGTCAATTTGTGCTAGAGTACTGGATTTTAGACTTAACCACGATGTAAACTCCTCATATGAACCACAGTAAACTTAAGAACTCACTTTGGTGAACAGGTGTGGTTGGAGTGACTGTTGCTGACGGTTTATTATCCGCTGTTGATAAAACATCAAAGTGTCATGGATTGAAACATTTACCAGGTGTATATGGCCAATTTTCACCTCAATTTTTTCAAATCACCAAAATGTTATAAAAAACCACACACACAACAAAACAACAACCACTGCAAAAAAATTAAAATATTAAGAAATTAAAACTATAACAAGAGAAATTAAGAGATAAAGAAAGGAAACGATCGGAGCAAAAAAGTCGAAAAAGCTCATGAATAAACGTAAGACAGAAAATCAATGACCGATGCAAAATGTTTACGATTTGCTAATGATTCCCCTTCCTCGGTTATCAACATTCCCTCATGGATGATAATTGAATATTTATAGGATAAACTATTGTCGCCTTCAATTTGAAGGAAGTATTCATGCCACAAGAAATTTAGCGACAAGGCTCAATTAATCTGTGCACCAATGAAAGCAGTCTTTTGCAATTAACCACGCCAACCAATGCAACTCTGAAACTTCTTTTCTTCTTTCAAATGTAATTATAGTTGAAATAAAATAAATATAAACGTAAAAACTATGGACCTAATGTTAGCATCGTGACAACGTCTATTTATAAATCGATACCTAAAAGTTAATCAAATCGAACAGTATATATATATAAAGAAATTAAAAATATTCAAAGCAGTTCCACTTCTCAAGCCTGAAATTGTATAAAAGCATCAAATTGATCTTTGCGAGAAACAACTACTCTGTAAATAACTTTGAATAATGCACTTACATCGTGGCATCTTGCAGATGAACTGCTTTACAGAGTAGCATCCAGTGTCCCCCCATTCTCCGGTAGAATACATCTCCACACATGGCTGTTGTCCTTGATGACTGTCCGGTTGCTGCACGTTCCATTTTGTGAACTGCACAGGCGTTCCGTCACTCCAAACGTAGCCTACAGACCAAGGAAAAACGTTCAAATAAAAGTCCCCGCATTGCTCGCGGGAGGCAGTTTATCAAAGAAAGCCCGGATACTAGAAACAGACGTAGAAAAAACTGACATCGAATAACCATGGTGCACTCAACTAAGTTGTTCGATTTATGAAGGAAGACGGATTAATCGTGCCAGAAGATTTAGCGTCAGTTTCGAATTATTTGGGATTTAATCGGTTTAACATTATTTCCCTCTGTGACTGGTCCAGGAAATTCGCCCCATCATCCCGACCGTAAATTGAAAAAATTTCCAGTGTTTGTCGATCGATCGATCGATGGATGGAAATACAAAGGTCTTTCTGGATTTCCCATTATCACTGAGCTTCCGCAACGTAACCTCCTAGTGCTTCAATTTAGAAGAAAGGTTTACTTAGCTGAGTGAATGGTTTATCCTAGTGTGGGGGAACCAATCGAAGCCGAGATACTGTGGCCAAATCCCGCTTAAAAAGTAAACGGCCCCTGTCTTGAAGACTGCGTTTTTAAGACCTATATTGAAAAAGACGATTGCTTGAAAAGTCAAAATAGAGAACCTACCATATAACACACCACGGTCGCTCAGTCCAATCCAAGCTGTATACAGTAAGCCACTGAACAGACTGGCCACAAATTCATTCTCCGCTACACTGTGAATGCTGACTAAATCTGAGTTTGCAGTGAATGATCTACAGGTGTCTCTTGCATCAGTCCACGTTTTGCTGTGATGACAAGAAAGGGAGATCACCATAACGGATTTGAAAAACAGGGTTTTTCTTTCGATAATCACTTGATTTTATCTTGGCACCTTAGGTTCTTTTGAAATCTGACATCTACCCAGTTTATGGCTGAACCATAACTTAGGTCCTCGAGCTTACTTGCAGTACATCACGCTACAATATAGGAATAACATCGGTTACAATGCTGCCCCGGTACCGATCTTACGTTGGTTCTTACCTCTGCGACATCAACTTGTAACAGAATGAGCCATTTGTCATCCATCCAGATGGACACAAGTAGTTAAAAACTGAAAACAATTGAAAGGGCTGTTAACTTCGCCTACTTTGAACTGCTTGATTTGCAATAACCGATAGATTTACCGTGGACTCTTACAAAACTAAGATAACTTGGATTAAGTAAAGAAACTCGAAAAGACAAGCAAACAACAAACAAAAAATTCTTATCTTAACGACCGAAGAAAACGTGTTACCCGTAGAAGTAGGAGTTGCCGTGCGCGTCAGACTTTGTCCTGGATGAAAAAAAAAGAAAACGAGATCAAATACAAACCAATGATGGTAACGAAACGAACCGAAGTTTCAAAACAAGGAAATACTAAACATAACACTCTTCAACAAACGCAAAGACTATGTGAATAAACAATACACGAGGATTGTTAATGATGGGCATGATTAGCACAGTTTAGAAATGACGAATTCATTAGAAATGATGAATTGGACAAACTCTCTCTTATGATACAGACAATTTAAGCAGGCTTACATGATACATCACTACGACTCCTTTGAAGTTAAGCTTTGGCGCAAAAATAGCAATCCATGAATTTAGCAAGGAGAAAGTGCAGCTTCCAATTATCCCTAAGTGGTTACTTGGTCAGTTTAGTTAAACTCCATGAAATAGAGCCTGTACCTGGATGATGAACTAAGACTCCATATACTGTACTATTTACGACTCACACATCAACAAGACAAAACCGGAAACGTACCTGAAGGAACAAGGTTGGTGGGTAGCACCTGCCTATCTGTTAAAATTAATGAAAAAGTATTTGAAACAAAGAGATTAATGAACAAACACAAAAAAATTACACATAAATGTTCTTATCATGTACTATCAAAACACTATTAATTTTTTAATCCTGTAAACTACTGAAGAGAGTTCTTTGAGATCCATTTTTATGTCTTTTTCTTCTTCGATGTTTCTATTTCCTTGATAATTAAGTAATTGTATTCAGCAGAGAGAACCACTGACACCTCAACGTTATAACTCGTAGTTTTCCATTTTCGTCAAAAGAAGAACCAAATACCTGAAAGGGTTCTACACAAGCTACGACATTAAAGAAGTTTTTTTAAGACTCGCAAAACTCGTTTGCGTGAAACAATGGAAGGTATTCCCAAACAACATCAATGGGAATTAAGAATTTAATGTAAAAACAAGATTTTAAATAAGCGAAATCTTGGTGGTAATTTCTAAAATTGTATAGTCTAGTTCTGGAAATGTAAAGAAAGTTATGAAATGCTTTGGCCTTGATCGAACGCAGACAAATACTTACTTGGAGGTTTTGCACAGGCAAAATAAAGTGTGCTGTTACAGTCCACATCCTGCCAGAACAACCAGCTCATACGACCGGGTTGCAAGGTGGCTTGAACGCAACTTCCCTCCAAAATCCTCTCATCTGGTTGAGTGTTAAGCCAATTGGTGTAGTCCAGCTTGGACCCATCAGACCAGTAGTACACGCCTTTCTGACCGGCATCTGTGAGACCCGTCCATAATCCTCCCACCTCTCCAATGTTCCAGGAGTCCACTAACAGAGAAGTCACCAAGATATTCTCTGTGCTGCAAACACAAAAAGACATTGGTTTGGAATTCTTCTCGAAACTAACAAGCGGCTAACCTTGTGCCACACAAGTGTTCTTGTGAAAGAAAAATTGGTTTATTAGCGACGGAAAAAATGATTCTTAGAATAGCAGTTTCCCAAGGTAGACAAATACCAAAAGATGTTGAATAGATCAAACAAGGATTGAGGATTGTCACGCTTTGGAAGACGAACTTAAGCCCTAGTCCTAAGTTTCTAGTAGCGCAAAAGCAACACAAGGCACCTTCCTTCACAGAATCGAGGTTATGCAAAAGTGTTCCTTCAATGATAAGAATATACGTTTATGGACTATTAATAGTTAATCATAGAATACCTGCTGTGGAAACTGACTAGGTCACCTCCATAAGTTTTACACGTGCTTCTCGCATCCTGCCAAGTTTTGCGATCAAAGATCACCCTGATGCAGCGAGAGCCATCAGGGCTAAGATGCCAGCCAAATTTACAGAGCGGAGAATTTTCAGTACCTGTTTCGGGAGATTAAAATGACAAATTATTCTAATTTTCTGAGGGATAACCCAAATTTTTGGTAGTAAGAAAGCGGATTTAACACGAGATATTGTCTACTTATTTTGTTTCCCCAAATAAGTATGGAAATTTTCCCAGACTAAATGTTTTAACACTTTAGTAGAGTTTACTTATTTTTCTAGTAATCTCTTTAAGCTTTCAGAAAATGAGTTAATTGTGCCCTTCAAGTGAAATTTCAGTGGCCTTTGAGGATACAACGACTTAGGCAGGGAAACAAATCCATGCTCGTATTGCTGAAAGCCACCACCTCCGGAGACTTCCACTCGGTTTTTGTTAGTTCGAGTTAGTTTAATGTGTCTAAAGCATCTTCTAAAGGACAAAGAGGATGCTAATGATCACGACGGGGCTGAAGACATCTGGTGTAAAACCGCTGTAGCAGGCGCAAAAGTCTTCAAAATCGATCTCACACCAAGCGGGTACGAGATACTCAGCAGAACTCCGAGTAAGCGTCATGAACGGAACTCTAATGTACGTCGCATCCTCTCCCTACAGGGCAGTAGTAGACTACCGAAGATGGATGGCATTTTTACGGTCAACGGAGTAGAATTGGGTTTCAACCTTTGAAGGATGTGTAAATCTTTTCGGTTATAGGTAACGTTCAAGTATTCCTCGTGTTCAAATGTATTTACTCATTAATAGATAATTACTGAGGTTCGCAGCATTATTGGGTATAATGCTGCGAACCTCAGTAATTATCTATTAAATATTGCTCTAAGGGAGTCAGTAACTACCGCCAAAAACTTCACATCTGGATATTTGAGCATCATTCTTTCAATATTCAAAATACTAAATTTCTTCAAAGTAATAATGTTTATTTCTTATATTGCGCAGTCTAACATGCGATAATATGATCGAGTGCGCATTACAACACTAAAATCCACCCAACCCAACCCAGGGGAGGACATCCATCACACAGTAATCTCGTGCGTGGAAAATTAACGTCTCCTACCCCAAACCCTGCAGGAGACGGGACCTCCGGCTTAACGTCTTATCCGAGAAGACGAAGCAAGGTGAGTGAAGCGACTTGCTTAAGGCCACAACGTAGTGCCCCATCCAGGACTCGAACCCGGGCCGTCCGACCCAGAGTCCAGCGCTCTGACCACTGGGCCACTCACGCCTCACCACTTTAAAGTGTGATTTAAAAATGATGAGTAGAAAGAAAAATACGTTCTAACAAGGTTTAACTCGTTCGTGTTACTGTATCAAGGTAAATATCAAATTTATCGTGTAATGTGCTATGGGTGTTACATACCTTTCAGGCACATGTAGTCAATTTCTAAATACTTAGCAATTCCCCCTCCACATGGGTCAGCACCAAGTACTGAATTGGTGGCTTTTAACGAACAGTGGTTTTTGCCTCCACATTTGGCATTTAAGTTTGCGGTAACATTCAGCTTGCAAGGTTTAACGCTCACTTGAAAACATCTGGTCGTATTAGTGCGTCCCCATGTGGCAGATTTGATCGTCAAAACTGTAGATGTTGGGCAACTAAGAACTGCAGATGTACTTTCGCAAACGAAAAGTTTCTTAGGAGCTGAAAAAAAATTAGTTGGTTTGGAGATTTCTAAATTTATCAGTTACTTATAAAATGAAAGCAAAGCCTCAGATCCATATCGAATTACTTACTCGATGTTGCAATGATTCCATGAGGTGAGATATACTCTAGGAAACAAAATGTGTTAAAGATTTAGGGACTATACGTTACGAGCAGTTGCATTAAAAAAAAACCCGTCTCACTTCAAAACGTTTCTCTACAAGAATGCCAACACGTCAGAAACACCCATTCATCGACATATTCATGGTTTTCTTGTGATGGTGATCTAACACAAGATACTGAATTACTCGTGCATTAGCAACAAACCAAGTTCGTCCTTTAAAATCCTCTTCGATTCTGAAACACACCTTTTGGCTTCTTACAGATATATGGCAAACTGTTATAACAGCTCTGATCATTCCAGCGGCCATCGTTCACATTTCTGACATTGGCACAATCTTCTGAGTCTCGCCAGTTATCAGGTTGCCAGCCATCCCAGTAGGTGAATTGAACCGCTGACCCATCAGACCACTGGAACTCACTTTCCACTCCCTGATCATGCATCCCTGTGAGTATTAAGCGCAAGAGGATTAGGGCCACTTAAAAAAGAAGCTGTAACGGTTAAAGAGGACTGAAGGAGAAGTACGCTATACAAACAAAATAGGGAATAAAGATTCACAAAGTTGAAATTTTTACGACGGAGATGATAATTTAAACGAAAGAATTGACAGAGGTACTCTTTCCCGGTGTTGAGAACTGCAGAAATCAAATAGTAAGAGAGGAATGGAGCTGAATGACAGACAATTTGTTCAAACTCTACAGTCAAAATCACCAAATTTGATTTGATTTGTAAAAAAGATATTTTTCTTTTACCAATCCACGCCGGTGAGTCTAGTCCGTGAGGTCCTGTCTCCAGAGATATATGGGCCTGCTCGACAGGTGAGTGAATGCTGACCAGTTCTGCTTGCTGGTTCACACAGGATATTTGTGCAGAAGGCCACGATTTCTTGTTCAAATTGAACTGGTAACAGTACTGCCCAAAGTCTTTCCAACCAACCCTACAGGAGCCAAACTCTGTGGAAAAGACGCAAAATATGTTTTAAACCATCTCTCCGCAAAAAAAAGTATAAAAAAGAGTATTTGTTTATTTACAAATTTCTTGTTCAATTACTTGTAGTGATAGAGGTGACCCCTGGATAAAGGTTTGTTGTCCACTTCATTATAAGAGACTAGATCGGGACTTTTCACTGGGTCTGCCTACTAAAGGTTTAACTGTATACTTTTATCTAAACCGCAAAAAAATATTCTTACCGGCCAGATAAATACGATTTACTTCTTGAGGCGTCAACGGCCTTCTCCAAACTGCCAGTGAACGCATCCGAAAACCACCAGATAAAGGTTGAGTGGATTTGCTTCCCACAATAAATGAACTGCTACTTTTAGAGTGAGAGGAAGAAACCCCATAGTACAAAGAAGAGCTAAAAACAAAGACAAAAAAAGTTCTTTTTAATTCCTCTGTTAGCCTATAATTGACTTAAATGACGCATTATTTTAAATCTGACGGTAGTTCGAGTCCACCATGCAGAAATGAATTTCTTTCTTTGCACAAGTGATGCAAGCCTTACCTTTTCTTTCCATTTATGTAGAGAACAATCCCCTTTTCGCGTTGCCAGGTGAACATAACATGGTGCCATACATTTTTGCCCGTCTGTAAAGGTTTAAAAACATGCCACCTCTTTTGCCGAGTGTTCACTGCCGTATGTAATTGACCGTTGACGTAATAAAGTGCAAATCCTCGACCCTTCTGCAATACGTCCTCGAATGTGTACACAATGAAAGTGTTTGTCTTCCAGGTCTTTGCATCATCCTCGAACTGTATAACAAATGAGACAGAGATGCCATTCTCGCACTTATCTAGATTCGATATGCAGGGATCTTGAAACCGTCTCGCATCCAAATGCGCCTGGTAGCCCCTAAAATATACGACGCTGTGTCCATTTTGAGACGAGTTAGATGATTTCACCTCGCCGTGAACAATAGCTGGGACTGTTCCAACAACCGACTTCCCATCGACAATTTGATCGAGCGGCCAATAGTAATCTGTCCCACTAATCCAGTCTTAAAAAATCATAAACATACATCAGTACAAACACCTATCATGAAGGTCAGTAAAAAAGTAATGAGTTGTAAAGTATAATCCCCATCCCAGAATATAAAAAAGACACTATAATACCAGTTTAGTTGGTTGCACATAAGGCTGTTTGAGAGTCAACTCACACTACGAGTTTAAATATCGTTCACTGACTTTAAAATTTTTTCCAGCCTAAAGTTCCAAATCTTTAAGAGACCGGGCATTAGTTATTGCCGGGAAGGAGAGGGTCTGAGGATTTTGGTTGTGTTATCATAAAATTTATCCCCATAAGACTAATTATGTGATCTTCATTGAGGATACCAGGATTACAAAGAGTGGTTTACACGAGGGTCCTCCAAAGAGGATTAAAATCTAAAAAACTACCATCGTTTATAAATAAAAAAGATAAGATAAGAAACCAGTATAAATGGTAAAAATAGTATGAATAGTATAAATGGTATCAGTATAAATAGTTAAAAGTATATAAATTGAAAAGATTTTCGGAATATAGGATTAAAATAGGTATAATAATCATGCTTACAGGAAGAAAATCAAATTATACTGCTAGCGTCTAGAACTTGGCGCTTAAAACAAGTTAGGGTGGGGGCATTCCTTTTATCATTACTAAGCTGGCTCCATACATCTGCACAAAAGTTAATAGTTGAATCTCTAGTAATCTTTTCATCTCCCTACTTCGCAGTAAATATTGCAATATTCTTTAGTCCATTTTCAACCTCTTGTTAGAAACGACTGATTGCTCCTCCCTTCTGCGTGAAAACAACATTATAACCCCCCAAATCCTACAAACTCACCCACCCAACACCATCCCCCAAGGGCAATAGATAACCTTATGTTGTGCGGCAACTATTGTGAAGTGATTCCAGTAATTGCTTAGGGTTGAATCGCAGGTCAGAATCGTGGTTAATTCTCACTGCATGATGGTTAAATGTCCGGAAAGCATCATACATATTACGAGAATCTAAAGCCAACCATACTGATGTCTACTTTGAAATTAAAAAACACAGCCTTAAGCGATAAATTCAGTCACCCACATTGCAAAGTTTACATGGCTATTGATTGAAAACTTACTTCCAGTCACAGGAGTCTTCACACCACTTGCTAATAACAAAAAAAACATATCAACCGTTAGCAGTCCGTTCATTGACTATTTTTAACAAATACTGTCTCAGCTATTTCAAAGATAGCTCTGAAGGGTGATTATTGGCTGCTACGCGATATAAAAGAATCGGATCAATATCAGTATCTGGGTAACTGCCCACCTACCCCTCCCCTAACCCAAAAACAGTCAATTGATAACAAGTTAGGGTGAATGTTGGGTTAGGGGAGGGGTAGGTGGGCCGTCGTCCAGATTCTGATATTGATATAAAGGGATCAATATCAAAAGAATTAATAAAGAACCATCAGCACACCATTTCAGCATAAATCAGAGCATACTCAGAAATCATGAGTAATGCGTACTCTATGAAAAACTAAATTTATGCGCGCACACTGGAAACTACTAGTTACAGTCTTCCTCATCCTCTTTGTAAAATGCCTTCACCTGGTAACGAACTCGAACTCACCCATTTTCCTTTTGCAAATAAATGGTCGATATTCTCCGCAGCTCACATCTCTCCAAGCCCCTCTGACTGTATCAATCTCAACGCAAGCTTTTGGAGCTAGGAAGATACAATAAATAAATAGAGAATAAATAAAGAAAAACCTCAGTGAGGGATTAAGGAAAATAATGGACTAGGTAATGCCACCCCGAACAATCACAAAATTTTTTTCTCTAATTTGCTCTTTGGAGAAAAAGAAACTTGAGCACAAGCATTGCTTTCTTAAGCAAGACATTTTACTCTTACTACTCTCTCTTCACCCAAGATTGAAAATACGTGAAGCCTGTGAAGAGCTCGTAACCGGCCGCGGCTAGAAACAGCGTTATTCTGAAGTGCTTGATGCTGTGAAACTTGCACAAACGTCAACTTAGCTGGTGTGAATACTTTTCTGTTTAATTTTTCATAGAAAGACTCTCTTTTGTGCAGAATGTTTTTCCCGTATTTCTCGTTGTTTCGTGGATTAAGAGCATTTTATTTTACAGTCAAATCTGAATGCACTATTTAATCTCTTAATTGTCTTAAATGCCACCTTTTAAAATGCCAAGCAATCCTGCAATCAGACTCACTTTGTGGTGTGTTCGTGGGGTAACCAGCATCCCATGCGGTCAATCTATAAGGACTTCCATCACTCCAGTAAAAGTGCTTAGGAGAGTCTCTATCATTCAGTCCCAGCCAAAATGAATAAGTCCACCCACTGACTGCTTGCAATCTATTATTCAACCAGTTCTTCTCCTTCATAGTTACTATGCTAACTAGATCACCGCCTCTGCTCAGGCAAGATGCGCGTGCATCTGTAACCGAAATAAATTCAGTATTGAATGTCATATGGTTGCATGCACAAACAATCATAATAAAATTTTCATGGCAAAGCAATGCAATTAGGGTTTTTTAATTTCTTATGGACTTTATTAAAACCATGGGTCTGCCGAACAACATTCGTGCCTTTTTCGCCCATATCTGAGGTTTTGACTGTACCGTACTTAAGACAAAAGACGATTGTCTGAGCTTCTGAAATTCAAGAGTTTATCAAAATTTGTGAATATCAATTTTTGATCAGTGTCACTGGCTTTTACCTTCACAACACGTCTATATGGTCTCGTCGGAAACAAAAAAAACAACAACAAAAACAAACATAACAGCAACAGAAATCATTTTTGTTTCGGTAGAGCTTAATTGGGTCAGTCTCCTCTACAAGCAAGCATGAGCTTGTGCTATCTAGAAATCCGTTGGGAATCAGGCCTATTGGCCACCGATGTTATCCAATACAGCAGCTAAAAACAAAACAAACAAACCTGCCCACAATTTCCACTGATTTGAGTTAATCTGGTAGCAAGTTTCATCAGGTCCAATCTCCCAGCCAATCCCACACTTCTTAGAAGAGGCTAAAGGGAAAAAGATGCGATTTAAAGAACTTTCTTTCATCCTACACAGACTGTTTATTAAGGAAAATATAGGTAAGTCATGTACAGTAATTAGGCTTCACGAAAAGATTCCAGTTGACCGAAGATCATTGCAGTTAGGTGGTAATAAAAAAATTAAGTAGTGGTTAAACTGGAAAGTAGAAGAGAACTGGCTTCGAATTCGTTATCGCCCCGTAAGACTAGTGCAGCACGCAAGTCAGCTGAACCATCAAACCAACTAGGGGCTGGTCATTATGTGAGGTCACATGATATCGATGTCTCTGAACGGCGAGATAAAGATATATGTAAAAGAATCATCGCAAACAATTACACAGTTCATGCAATTAAGAAAATAAGCAATCTTCAATTGAGTGTCGAAAGTGCCCTGCATTGCTTTGGTTTTTTTTTTACTTCGCTAGATGTGATTGGCCACTTTCTCGGCAAATTACATTCAAGGCTAAAACTAATCGGAATTTGGCCACCTGCGTTTTCCCGCGCTTCAGACGGCGTGAAGTTTTTAATATGAGCTGTCATTGGCTCCCTGTGATATCTCACTTTCTTGCGATTAGTTTTTGTGACAACTTTTGTTTGGTTCTACGTCTTTCAGTCGAAATGCGCTTTAAAGCCTGTTAAAGTACGCCATAGTGTGCAGCGCTGAGTTATTTCTTACCTTGTGATGCACAGCCATAAATTTCAGTTCTCAGGCAGATACGAGAGTTCCATGAAAGTGGATAAATCCTGATAAATCTGGCATAGATAGGTTCAGTAAGGGCAATGTTGCTGATGGACGCGGCATCATTGACATTTCCACCTAAAGTCTGAAATTCCAAAAAGGTAGTGACTCTTATGAAGTGCTACACAAACATGAATGATTGAAATCAATTACAATAATGATAGTGGTGTTGGTGACTCGGTGACAAACTAACAGACTAAGCAAACGTCAATGGACCGGCCAAACGACTGAACGACTGACTCCCTAATTAATTATGGACCCACAGAAAGGTCGCTTGATTGACTAACTAATTTACTGATTGCCTACCTGACAGACTAAATGAGTGTCTCGCTCACCTGATAATACTAGTAATCATCAGTTAACGATATACTTCTCCAAATTTTCTCATTCGTTTGAATCCGATTTAAAACATTTGTAAATATTAGCACATGTAAAAGAAACCCATTATCTACCTTGTATTTGACTGTGGCGTTTTCACCATAGTTATTAAAATCCAGGCCATTGTCTCCATATCTGAGATAGAACGTCTTCACATGGTCGGAAGATCCTGGCCTTCCTTGAAGTGCAATGTGTCTTACCTGACGCACAACTCCCAAATCAATTTGTAAATATTCACCCTGCCACATAACAAAACGGTAAATGAACACAAGGCAAACTGAACATTAAAATACGAATTACATGTTAGGATTTACCTCCTCACAGAAAAATCTTAACAAACAATTGCCCTATTTCTTTTCCCTCCCCGCCCCGATTGTTCTAAGGATGGATAATATCATCCAGTGGGTAACTCTCAACCAGGAAATTAAGCGGTAGGTTTAATTAACACAATATATATATAGAGGATAACGATTTGTCTGTTTGATAGCGCAATCCGCTCTTTGAATAACCGGGCCCGACCTGTAGGCAAAAAACTTCAAGCTGTGCTACTTTAAATGACTTCACGCTGGATTCGCGCACATCCAACGCAACACAATGTTGAATGTATTGTTACAACGTAAACCATCACGTTGTAAGGGTACCGACCGAAGTAAAGCTACCAATGTTTTTTTTCATTTTCTGCCCTTGGTCGTTCAAGATCCTTTTTGCTCTTATTACTCTCTTCCAATAGTCGTAGCTTGCAATTTTAATTTACTTACTTTCATAACTAAATTAAACTCTGGAAAGTTCTTAGTCTTAGGTCATGATTTCTGTATAATACAAGCAGTCTCTCCTTTTCGGCGAAGTCCGTCGCGCGATTAAAAAAAAAAAAATCGTAAAAAGTTGTTGTTAGCGCGCCGCTGAGAGCTCTAGGATTGAACTCCCAGAATTCCCTGCGGCGCGCTAGCATCAATTTTTTTTTTCTTTTTTCTGACTTCTCGTGGTCTATGATTTCTGTTACTATTGTTATCAGTATGAAGACCTAGTTAATAATTTACCACTTTGCTTTGTGCAGCGCACCATGCTCCTGCATTTAAGTCACCGCTTTCCAAACGAAGACGGGCCTGACTTGCTCGAGATGAAAAGTTATAATTGCTGGAGGTAGATATTTGGCTATCGGCAATCCTCTCATCTTCCATTCCAAATGGCGAATCACACTGATTTATGCCTAGGACAAAACAAAACCGGTTGAAAATTGGATAAACTTTACATGGATCAAACAGAAAGAAGTCGTGGAACAACGGGAGGGGCAGCTACGCCGTTCAGGGTTCAGAGACTGTCTTTTTTTAAAGCATATTTCTCTAAACTAGAGCGCTTTTCGATTGAGTGACGTAAAACTTAACCCAAACCAAACCAATGACAACAGCCAATCATAGGGAGGAGCTTATGTGAAATCAACTGAGTAAACGTGTTTGATTGAAGCGGGCTCTTACCTCTTCACTAGAAATTTTATCATTGCGTGTGAATCAATTTTAAGGTTACGAGGATAAAGGAAATGATCACCACTAATCGATGAAAGTAATTTTCTCACCATTTTTTCTCTTACAGACATAGCCAAACTTATTGCGACACATTGCCATGCTCCAGGTGCCATTCTGATTATCAGCATCCATTCTTGCACAATCTGCATACGTTCCGAAAAAACCATTGCTTGGTTGTTTTGGTGCCCAGTTTTTGTAGGTGAGAGAGGACTTGTCTGTCCATACATATGTCCCCTCCTGTTTACGATCATTAAGTCCAATCCATATTTGAGGAATTCTCGTGTCTTTAAGGTACTTCAAGAGAAAATCTTGCTCTGCCCCCGCGCTAATGCTAACCAATTCAGTCCCGCTATTATGTGACATGCAGGCTTTTTCAGCATCAAGCCAACTCTTGGCATGGGCCCCATGAATATTGAACTGGTAACAGTAGTCACCAAAACCTCTCCAATTTAATGGACATAGGTTTTGACCTAAATGATTGAAAAAAATTCTTATTAGATTACCCTACTGACATAACTCAAAAGAAAATAGCCACATTAGCATTATCTATGACCAAACTCCACAGGAAACTTAGCCATATGAGATTATTCATGCAATATAGTTAACAATTATTCACCAAAGTGGAGGTGAACAATAGAGATATTTACTGAGATGCAAGGCAGAGGTAAATAACCACCAGTTCCACCAACACCAGGGTGAATTGCTGTTTTTGCATATAACACACAGAAACCAAAAAGAGAAATATATATTTTCCAATGCAAACCAGCTGGGTCTTTTTTCACTTTTCTTAGCATGTATGTATATAGCTGCCTAATCTCACACATTATGTCCACTAGTCTGATGCCTTAAGATCTAACTGAGTCCAAAGCCCATCAATAGCCCTAAGCAGTATGACATTAGTAAGGGTTTTTAAAAAAGCTGGTTATCCCAGCAGTCTTCTGCTACCTTTAGAACCTCTTGCAGGTGGGCCTCATGTTTGTGTTTTGCCTTGTGGCACAGCCCTTAGTGAATGTTGAGGAAAGAGGAACAGCTACCTCTACATCAGGATGTTCTATCTTTTGGCCAGTATGTTTAGAGAGGGTGTTAATGAAATACAGTTGCAGAGATCACAGAAACTGTATATCATGGGAGTTATTCCAAACCACAATGTGCATAACTCACTCCTGCAGTCAAAAAGTTAGGGGATTAGGAAATTTCAATTAAAAATAAGAAACTGTACATACCACCAGGTTTCTCACAGATGTAGTAGTGTTCTGAGTTGCAAAAATCATCATTCCATAAACCTCCTGAAGAGTAAGCCCAGACTTGAACACAATCTTCTGAGCCTGCAAAATCATTTGGTTCATCTGTTGCCCAATAAGTGTAGTTTACCAATGTATTATCACCTTCCCATCTGTAATTTCCCTCAACAGCAGAATCACTTAATCCAATCCATCTCGTCTGCAAAAACAACAGTTTATTTGTTTGAAATTAACATGGAATGGACACGATTTTTTTCATAAATCATATTTTAAATTTTGTAACTCATTAATGGAGCACAATCATTCATGTGGGCTTTAAATTTTAATACAAAACAATGACGGCAGGAGGCTTTGAATGAATGCAAGAGAGCATATAATCATGCGCAGGGCACGGGAAAAATAGCTACCTACCCCACAAGTGACTGGCATCTGATTTCTCCCTAAAATATTACCCCTGAATTACACATGAGGGTCACAAGAATAAATGAAATGATCACCAGCCATAAAT
This sequence comes from Pocillopora damicornis, assembly GCF_964200805.1. Taxonomy (NCBI): domain Eukaryota; kingdom Metazoa; phylum Cnidaria; class Anthozoa; order Scleractinia; family Pocilloporidae; genus Pocillopora; species Pocillopora damicornis. Next base: position 19,168,676 of record NC_142678.1, read on the forward strand.
AGGCTCGATCTTCATCGTTAAACAAATTCTCGTCGTCAGCATCTTGGGATATATATATATATAGCAATAATACAGAGAATATGCATACTGATGTTAGGGTTAAGAGACAGTCATGCTTATTCAATTGAACACACCGAGGATTGCTGGTTCGACCAGGACTCTCCAGGATAATCTACATGTTCATGTCCTTGTACTTTAGTTCAAACTGACGAGGAACCCAGGCTAGCCTTGTTCTTTGAATTACAAATTTTTATCCAAATAGCTCCACCACTGGAAATGAAATAATGGGAGAGAAACAATTGGGATCACCTAGAAAATGAAGCATGTAAACTCACTCTGTGACTGCTTCTCTGCTTGAATGTTATGAAATGCTGTTCATCGCTGTCATCTATTTTAACCAAGTATCCTCCCAATGCTCGGCAGTCTTTTGCAGCATCAGTCCATGTCTTTCTAACTGAGCTAAACTTGTAGCAGGATGACCCATAATATTCCCATCCAATAGGACAGGAAATGGGGGCTGCAGAAAAATTGTTTAACTGTTAATGGACCAACTACTTCCAAATTGTTAATCAATGCATGTTGAAAACCTTAAAATAAGCTCAGTGGTAAATACATTTTCAGCAAGGTTAACAGAACAGTGAGTTTAAGGCTCAGGGAACCACAACCTTGATGTTTGTAGCCTTTTAACCCCTAAGATCTTATTTATAACTGTCCCTTTCAGCTGCCACACATTTCCTTGTAAATTTGGAGTGAGAATTTGGTGTTAGATCAAGTGAAAATCTTAATTCTACCTAATAAATTTAAGTATTCCCATTATCTGTTTGCTGGATAATCTATGGATATCATAGGCAGAAGCTACATGTTTATATATCACTTCTGGGAGTTAAAGGATCAACCCTTTCACTCCCACAAGTGATCAAGACAGAATTTCTCCTCACAGTATGAATACAATATCAAGCAGGCAGGTGATGAGAATAGAGAAGAATATCAATCATGGGATTATTAGTTGATCCAATACCAAATTCTCTGAACTAACATCATAAGAATTGTATGGCAGATAGTAAGGAGAATTACTAATCAGATCTTGGGAGTGAAAAGGTTAATACGTCTACACAGATTAAATTCTGTGTTGTCAAAAAGTAAAAATATTTTATACAATGAAAGAAATCTCCATTGTAAAATATCTGCACAAGTCCAAAGAGAATTTTCAAACAACTTAGAAGTTTTCCAAATCACAAGTGTCAAATGTAAGAGTTGCTTGAAAATTATTAATTCAAAAGCTTCCTAACATTAATACCCTTAAAAAGTTTGAAGTTGAAGCTACAATTTAAAGGTAGTTCACATGCTTTTGCTTTGTTGAATTATAGCTTATAATAGCTTGTAATTCTGGTGAGGAACAAAAATAACAATAATGAATGGTTTTAAAATCATCAGAGAATATTTGCATAGATTTTGGAGAATTAAGACAGCAAAGAGACATATATTAATGACTTCTTCAAATTGCTTGCTTATGCCCTGAAGACATTAAATTCATAGGTGGTGAACAATGCATGGATGTGTGTAGATATGGAATCTCTCTTTGAGTTGAACAATAGAAGATCATGTTACTTAAGAAATGAAATAGATTTCCCATCAAAATGTCAAATTCAGTTAAAAATTTTGAGCATTCTTTTGTGAGGAAACATGATTTTTCCGCTAATGTTCCAACTGAACATAGACAATAATTTATGGCAATTAATTCATACTTTAATTGGCAAAATTTCTGCCACTGAATAAGAATATGCCTAAAATGTTGAACTCACTGGAAGTGGCTGGTGGTGATACAGTTAATGAGGTAGGCAAGGGTACTCCTGTAGAAAGAAGAGAAAAAAAAGTTTAAAAAAATGCACATCTTTGGTCTTGGAAACATTTGCTATTTTACTGTAAGTGATGCTTGGTAAATAAAACGTTGTGCCAACAACTTTGATGGGATTGCAGAACTATCTTCAAAATCTAGTACATCAGTTTTCAGATGCCCTTCAAATACAGCTTAAAGATTCCTCTTATGTAATGGTAATGTGGTATGTTATATGAGGTAAAAACACGGGAACAGAATATACCTGAAATAAAGTCTAACAAAGTAATAAATTGAAGTAACATTGATTTCCTGTACACAGCTTAATTTGTACATAGGGGAACCAGGTTTGAGATTTTCAAAAGAATTCCATCTCTGACATCTGAACTACCACTACATTGTTAAAAAAAGAAGAAATACATGTTTGTTTTCTGTGAAGAAAACAAATCAAATTTGGAAGATTTTCCCATAATAAGATATAATATATAGTTAGTAACTTATAAATATATCATAACAACACTGGTAAAAAGTTCTAGATCTGATTTGTTTAAATTCTCCCCTCTAGCTGCTGCACTTAGCTTGTGAATTAGTTACAAGAATGTGATGCTAGATCAAGATTAAAATGTCTATCTGATGAGTTTGCTGAATAATGAATGGATATTATAGGAAGAAGTTGCATGTCAATCGCTTCTAGTATTAAAAGGTTAAGGAAGAACCACATTATACATTTTTATTGTTAATCCCTCAACCCTCATGAGTAACTAAGACAGAGTTTCTCCTTACAATACCAAGAGAAATATCAGGAGGTTGGTAAGCAGTTGAGTGATGAGGGATTGATAATTGATTCAATTGAAAATTCTCCAAATTCACATCATATAAATTGTATAGCAAACAGTAACAAAGGAAATTACTTATGAGATCTTAGGAGTAAGAGAGTTAGGTAAATTACATTCATAGTGTACATGTAGCATCACTCAGGGATTAATCAATATTTCATGCTCACCTTTAGGCCTTTCACAGATATAACCAAGCTCACTATTACATTTATCATCATTCCAATGACGGAGGTAGAGCTCGACACAATCCTCTACTCCACCACCATCGTTAGGTTCACCACTGTTCCAGTTATTATAGACAGAACTGTTGAAAGGTGTTCCATCACTCCAAACAAACTGGCTTTCATTGTGCTGATCATTGAGTCCAATCCAATAATTTTCCCTCCAATTCTTGGAGGAATGACTGTATATGAAGTTCATTTCTGAAATATTTTCAACACTAGCCAGGTCTCCTCCATAATTTAGACAAGTTCTTCGTGCATTTTCCCAGTTGAGGCCCTTCACATACAAAGATCTCACCACAAACTTGTAACAAGAGTTACCAAATCCATACCAGTCGGGTGGACAATTAGAGGCTTGGTATCAAAATAAAAACATTAACCTCCTTGTTAGTAATTAGATGTATTTGTAAATTAAGTGTTAATTAAGCATTGATTTAAAATGGTTTGAGCCTGGCAGTAACATGGGAGTTAGTTCAAGGGATTTATGTGTACTGTGAAATAAACAATACAACCATCAGGTACCGATTTTGAAAAATCTTCATCATACAATGATACTTCCAAATTTCAACTCTGCATGTTTTTCTGCTTAAAGTTTCTAACACAACCCATTAACTTATGGAGTTTAGGAACAGTGAAGATGCTATATTTCTTCCCATCTGAGATGCATAGGTGCAAATGTCTGGTGCCTTTAGCATTAGAGTAAGCTACCCACTGTTAACTGAGTACAATTGTCATCCTAAAGACATTATCTAGTTCATCCTCTAGTCAGATGATGAAATGAGACTCAATAAAAATCTTTAACTGACACATTTGACAACCTTCTATTTTCAATGTCCTGCTGTTTGAAATTTTATTTCAAAGAATAGAGAGCCTGAAAATCTGTCCAAATATTAATTTGAAAATATTCGTGGGGGAATTTAGCTAGATCCAGGACTAAATGGACTAAATGCCTAGCAGTTAGATGTTATACCCGATAAAGTATATTCAGAAATGTTCCACTAAAAACACAACATAATTTTTTGGCATCCACTGACATCTGATATTCTTGAGAAGTTTAAAAGAACCTTTCAGTGCCCTATTTGGACCAGGTTATAGCTGAGCTTGGCCAGTCTGGTTAAATATTGCCAGTAAATAAATAAATTAATAAATAGATTGTGTGGAAAAATCAGACTCCAGGGAGTCATTGAATGCATTTAAAAATGTGTTCATTTTCTATGCATTTAGACATAAATAGTATTTATTCATTTATTCATTATTTTTTGATATTTTTAATCTAGGAACAGACCATTTTGGAGTGAAAAGCCTTCCTGTCATATACTTGTTCCATGGGATAAAATAGTATTGAAGTTTTAATTAGAAAAGAACACGCGAAGCGAGCCCTCGCCAAAATTAACGATCGGTACACACACATGTACCTCCTTCGTCACCTCCCGCGAAACCTCCCCCAGTACCTCCCCCATGTCAACTATTATCCGAGGAGTAATGCGATCTTTTATCTTGAGGAATAAATCAATCATTTTTCATTGCGTATGGATCGAAACTTTGCGAAATCACCGTTCTAATAGGCAGAAAAAACCATTTCACATTTCTAATATCCTAAAATTGACATCTTCGAAAAATAAAATCACGCCTTACCGAGAATAACAATCTATTTTGTTACGAGTGGGTAAACATGAGATGAATTAGTATGCATCGTGTTCGGTCGTAACCTCAAGTCGACTAGGTACTCGCGCGACTAAAATCTGAAGAGTTTTTTTTTCCATTCAGATCTTACAAACTACGCACACCACAACCCATTTAACAAGAAAACGATTTAAAGAAAAAGCCACAGAGATCGAAGAATGTTTAAACTGCTCCTTTAACCTGCGGAAAAACAACCTCTTTCGAAGCAAGGTTACCCGCATACTATTAATAAACACACCCGTTTCGTTTAGTTCCTCCCCAGTTTGTTGATCGCAAAAATACTGCGGATATTAAAATAACTTCATCGATGCAGATTCGGGTGATCCAAGATGATTTTGCGTGGAAACTAGCAGATAAACAAAACGGAGTGAGCGGGGAAGGAGTACTATTTTATGCATGGGCGCGCTTGAATATTGTTTGCACGTAATTTCAAGGATCCTTTTGTCGTGTCACTGAGCTACTTCTTAAGCTCTTTTCAATGGGCACGCCAACAACTTACCTGAAACAGAGCGACAAATAATCAAAAGAGTCACTAGAAGTCTGTAAACCATCGCATTCGCCATTATGCATCGCTAATCGTTGCGAGCTAACTTGTGAGGACCGCGAGGGGGAACACGTGATTCTATAGTAATAGGAGACCAGGGAAATTTTCCAATTTTTTTCTTCAATTGCATAACAATAACTGATTAACCCTCCCGAAAACGGTCAATGGATTAGTCTTAAATACTTTTTTATATCATGGAGAATGACAGAATCTTCAGCTGTGATCGAAGTTTTGGTATGAGATCATGAAATTACCCCTTGTTATATATGAACGCACGACTCGTTGACCTTTGAGAAATTTCTTGCACTTCGCAACGCGATGGCTATGAAATACTAACGTTCCTTCCACACAACTTCCATTCTTAATTGTGTACTAAACTTTATGTTTTAATTGTTTTTTTAAGTTCAGTCGATAATTTTTTTTTAAATTGAAGAATGAACATTTCCATGGAGAAACATTTACCAGCTAATTTGACACCCAGCTCTTGGGCAAATATTTAACTGAAATGGTTGTGGTTATTCCAAGAAAGATCAAAGGATCAGTGCTGCCATATGTGTGCGTGGATTTCAGGAAGTGTCGAAGTCGACGGCGTATGATAGTATAGATAATATTAGAGCAAATAATTATGCCTTGAGTTGACTAAACAATTTCTAAATTTGCTGTACTATTCAGGAAGTGTACATTGGTGGAATTTTTTAAGCAGAATCGTAAAGAAAGAAAAAGTATTACTACAAACGGTAAATTGTATTCAGCCTTGGACTTGTAGAGACTACTGAAGATCATTTAAGTCTCAGTCAACAAAATGTATCAAACAAACAGATAAAGAAAAATAAAAATGGTTAAAATAACTGATGCAACAGCACGAAACATTTGGGTTTATACGCGTGGTTGACCCTTAGAAAAACTGTGAAAATTGTAGGGCTACCATGTGATTCTAAGACCCATAGCTGTAGGAAAATTACGCCAAAATCACTAATTTTGTGATGTATGCATGGCCCTACAATGTACGGTTATCATTTTGGACGTGACAAATCATTGTGACAGCTTGTGCTGTGAAGAACTTTGGAGACCAAAGAAAGTTACGTTTTCGCGCCTGGTCTGTTTTGTCTATTATTTTCATTCAAATTATCCCAACGATGGTATATCAAAACGGAATAATAATGACGTTGTGAAATTAATTCGTCGGTTTTAACTCGTTGTTGATAAAAGCGGGGAATGAAGAGTACAAGTTTTCCCTTGTTATGCGAAGCTCCAAATGAAAATCTGATCAGTTTACCGAAGTTTTGCAGTTGAGAGCAAAGTTATTCACAAAAATAGCCTTTTTTTCAAAATTATTATTATGACAAAGTAAGCTTTAATTTGAGGTTGACAGGCATTGGCCAATCACGTTTTTACTCTCTGAATTTTGATCAGGTTGTTTTCATTTTCGTTATCTATAGTTGTTTTAAAGGGAAACTAATAATGTTATATATCTATCATTCACAAGGAACCTTTTAGCAAAAGCTCGCATGATATCCGCGCGCTTTCGACGTGTCCCAAGTAGGTTATGATATCATGCCTGATGAAGCTCGCACGTGAGGTAAAGCACGTGCTATGTTGCAGGTGTAATGGACATGTTCTGACCAATCACAATATCTAAATTCCCTGCAACATTTCTAACAAGAAGAAGCAGGCTTGAAGAAAGAATTCCTCTAATAAAGAATGATTATATTCCTTTCAAATAATATTTCTTTGCGAGAGCAAAGTTGACGTTCGCGAGAGCTCATTTCACAGATATTTCCAATGTCTCAACTAAAGAAGCATTTTGTCTTCTGTTGGACGGATCACACCTGATGGAAGCTTACTTCGCTACGGTCGTCCACCAGTCAATAATAAGTGGCCGAACCGGTACGGTGAAGTGCTCACAGATCAAGGGCAAAGTTAAATAGGAGCAAAGACTCTGCCAACAAAAGTAACCAAGTAGCTTTTGTTTACCGTAAAGCTTCAAGTTTATTGACAAATTTTTTTCTTTACTTGTAAGTCCATCACAACGACTTTGCCATAAGGCAAATTAGAGTAGTTTACTGGTTGATACTCTCAGCTTTGCACCTTGATTCTTTGGAGGTGTTTTTTTGCTGAGGGAACAAAAAGTACTTAGTGACATACTAAAAAAAAAGTCTCGTTACCGATTAGCAAAGACATGAGCGTTAACAGTTTGTCTGAAAGTGTTGTACTGAGGTAATAACGTTATGATAACATGTTACTTTCGTGAATGCTGCGTAAATCTTCAAGTTTAGTATGTTGGTCGCAACCATTGTAAAGACGATCGATTCGAAGAACTGATACGAACATTAAATTTTCCAATGTGTTGCTAATTGGTGTGAGTTCTGACTACTTACGAGGTAACGGTAGAAGTTAAATTTGTTGTGCTGATAACTGCTTTTGCGTCATTTGATTTGCGGTTACTCGTTGTGTTTTGACAGGTTTTCTAATTGCGTCCGCCGAAGACTAATCCAGTGGTCAGTGCTAAAGAGGTTCTATCTCGGAGAGAATAGTGTTTTGTTTTTTTCTTTTCAAATAGCTCCCACCAGAAAGGGAAATAACGTTAACTCGGCTTAAAATTTTGAAAGAAAACAGATGAAAAACTACCATGAGAGAAGAAAACATCTTGAATCTGTTGAGAATCATGCTGAGGAGCTTGTTTGTGAGCCATTTAAACTACGCCGTAAAAATAATTTAGAGCTTATAATTAGAGATGAAAAGCAATGTATAGAGTGTAACGATTGGTAGAGTACCTTCTTTTGCTCCTACGAGATTTATTTATCCAGAAGTTCATACAAATATCTTAAAACTGGAAAATCTCCGATGTTATTATCTCATGTTATCGAATAAGGTTCTTTTGAAAGAAGCAAAATTTTAAAGCGCGACAGAGTTGTTTTCTTGGGGCCTGTTTACGTGGAGGTGGGGGACCCCAGGTAGGTAAGGTAACCCGCTCAGGTGGGGTAACCCGTCTTTCCACATAATTTCTTATTTTATCTTGATCACGTTTACATGATAGGTGGGGTGACCCGCCTAGGCGGGTTGCCTGGTCTGCCAGGTAGGGTAACCCTGTCAGCCAGGGCGACAATTTGCCATGTAAACGTCTCAAGGTGGGGTAGCCCGCCTAGCCAGGGTCGCGTTCATGGCAAAAATGCTCAAAAGCGAAACATGCATGTTCTAAAACTTTGTACATTTCCTAGCCGTCTCATGGCAGAAATCACCAGAAACCGCAACGGACTCACAAGGAGTGAAAAATGTTCACATTTCGGAATATTTAGCGTCGTAAATCGACCATGTTTCGTTTCCCAAACTATTCCGTATAACGTATTAAGTAAACAACTGTTCCTCGCGTAACCTAAGATCGCGTAACACAACGCATGACGCTTTCATGAATAAATACATTTGTGTTCGAGAATAAATCTTTCGTCTTTCTTGAGATATGAGCTTAGAACGACTCTGCTCAAACTCCTTCATTGCAAGCGCAACAGCAGCCTCAAGAAACCTCACCCCAGCACCCCGGGGTTGTAAGATTGTATGTAAACGCGTTTTATTTTTCGACCAGCCCTTAATCACAAAGAAAACTTTGAGTTTTGTTTGTGTCTTTTCGTCTTTGGCAAACTACTTGTGCGATCGTCCTGATCGATACGATGCACAGATAAGACCGTACGACGTATTTCGCAAACTAAAATAAAAATACTAGAAAGTGAAATAATTGTGGAATAATAAATCTCTTATTCGATGGCTTATCATATATTACGAGCGGACAATTTGCTCACAGCTCGCTCACCCCTTCGAAGCCCGGAGAAATACTGCGCAACTCTCAAAATATCCGCTTTTATGATCCATGAAATATTCTTTAATCGCGCGCGAATGGTCTATACGCATCATATGACCGAATGTTCCCCAGCTAAACCTGGGGTATATCCGATATATCGCCCAAGTGATATTCCCCAATTTTCAAACCCTACGTCCACTACGGTAAGTCTTCGTTTGAAATTTAATTCAAGATAACAGAGCGTTTTATGGTTGTTACATTTACAGAAGAAGGGAAATATTTTTTCGTTCATAAAGTCGTACCAGAGAATACTCAAAAGAAAACATCCCGCGCAGCAAACAGTAAGCTGTTCTTAAACATTTATTCAAGCGCTTTGCAACTATTTGAGGGATGATAAACATAATAGCTCCTAATTTGCACGAAAATATTATCTTATATTTGTCTTCGGAAATTATCTGTTCCTCATAGCTCACAGGTTTCCTTGAGCCTCGCTCTCGGAAAACTGTTCGTATTATAGAGCAGACTATCAATGTCCGCGGACAAATATCCGTGCATATTTCCGTGCTAAATAAAGGCTATTGTTTATTTCTTTATCTAGCGATATGCAAATATTCGCTCCAAATTTTAAAAGAACAATTGAAATGGTGTCGAATTAAAGACCAAAGCAAGAAGGTCAAAAACTCAAGGTGAACGGCTGGCATTGACATTTGTAAGCTGTTACCTGGGAAATCAAGTTAACGTCTACTACAACCGCTAACTCTCTTGAAACTTTGCCATAACAAAACAGCTAATAAGAATTGAAGAAGTTCGTTGTATTTTCGCCGGTATTTTATAAAACCGAGCTTTGCCATAGTGCTGTAAGATCTTCATCCCACCGAGATTTAATAAGCAGCGCCATTTTCTACGCGCCTTGTTGGCTATTTTCCATCTCATACCAACGTACGCTCGTGGAATAAAAATTAAATATTCACCGATTTTTAAAAAAGACAACACAAATTCACGGCGGCTGAAAATTAATGAAAACTATTGCGTATGAAAAGTTTGTAGGAGTTCTCAGCAACTGGTTCCTATTCAGTAAGGTCAGCAGGAAGATCTTCCTTTCCGAAAGTTTCCCATTAGCAAGATCTTATTTGCACCTGAATAAGTACCGTTTATTTATAGAACTCTTACAAACATTCACTAATTAGGATAAGTGTTTCAACCAAGAAAATGTAATTTTCATGTACTGCGTGTGCTCAATACATTGAGCATACACAGTTTCAATAGGTATACATCATTAATAATGGTAGACATAGGCCGTATCTCAAGTCCTATGAACTAATATGAATAAAAAGCGTTTTACCACTATCTTTAAAAAAAAATAAAATAACTTTCCTCGACAAGGAATATTCAGTGAGAATTTTTTGGACTGTGTTTACTCCATCTATGAGGACTTTGACAAATTTTGGTTGTCATTTCGGAGAGGCTTCTACCCTCGAGATTCCATTACAGATGAAACTAAAGAAGTAAAAATAACCTTATGCTTTGACGATGACATGATTTAAGCGAATCAGAGTTTTAAGAGATAAAAGCATTTCACGAAATCAACTACAAGAAACTGAGCGCCGACTATGGGATAAGAGATCTTGATGCATTGAAGTGATTATTCGTTTTTGAGGTAGAAGAACTGTCCCCGTTTGCTTAGTTGTGCCGGATGACTTTTCCAAAGTTCAACCAACAAGTTTCCCACGATTAACACATTTCGTCGATAGGAGGAATTTGCCTCAACGGGGAGAGATCTTTGGTACACCCACGCAATTGACAATAATTAAGTACTGCTGATCTGCAGGCAGTTCAATTATTTAGTTAGTAAGGTATGGTTTAGTCCTTTGTTGATACTGCCTATTTGGTTGATACAGGAGCCCATTACTAAAAGTAATGGGCTCCTGGTTAATATTTGAGTTATTTAGATTTTAGTTATCACGATGAGATCCCTAAATTTGGACAGTCTTGTTTCCTTCCACTAATGGACGTGCTTAGTTTGCCTACCGACCCTGCCTTAGACCCACACTAAAGCTCTTGTTTTGGTTTTCGCATTCTAAAATCGATCGTTTGGTCGAAAGCATCAAGTATGCCCCATCTTACCTTTATAAAGGCCTGTAGAGCTCGTAACCCAATCTCGTACCTAGATCCTGCCGTGTAACCGGAACTGAAATGAAGGCTCCTTGCCACCGCTTGGCCACGGATGGTCAGGGTACGAGACCACTAGTAGCCAGTTCATCAGAGTCAATCAGAGTTTGAGAATCTTAGGGAATCAGAGAAAACGAGAGGAAGTAAGAGTCCGTCGAGGTTAGAGGACCGTCATTATTTATCGCCTGTGAGAAGGGTGAAGGATTTGGGGAGATGTGGGGAAGCGGATGGGGGTTAGTCGTCACCAATAGAGAGCAAAGGGGGACTGTTGAAAATTGACCACCAATTAACTGGAAATGAGGGGGATCATGAGAATTTTAGATTCTTATGGAAGGATCAGGTTTATTTAATCGTAAAAAAAAACCAAAATCTTCCCCCCATGGGACAAATAAAGACCAGTGCCGTGGAAAGAGTCGGAGAGAATCAGAGTTGTCGAAGGCAAGAGAAGTGAGAAAGGTGAATCTGTCATAAGTAAAACTGTATGAACGAACAGAGATTGAACAAGACCGAGAAGGCTCTAGAGATCATTGTGCCTTTCCATAACCGTGTTACCGGTCACCATCAATTTTTCTGTTAAAGCTAGCAGAGGGTAATTACCCTCTGCTAGCTTTAGCAGAAAAAATTTAGATTTAGATAGCTGCAGAGGGTAATTACCCTCTGCAGCTATCTTACATTCCCCGTCCTCGCTCTAACAGAAAAGTTGATAGTGTTCAAATGTTTTAACAGTGGCGATCAGCTCGTTTCTATCATCAAAAATTGCATCATAAAATTCAGAGCTATCACGCTCGCAACGGGATATTTTAGGAAGAGAAAAGCGTAAATTGTAGAGTCTCACATTGCCACAAAAAGAAATGGAATCTGAGAATAGCCACATATAACACAAAGGAAGCGATTTCTTGACGTACATGCACAGCCTATTCATTGGCTACAGCGTGCAAGAGAATGTGAAATGTTCTTACTGGAGATGAAACCCGACTAAGAATAGATATGGCCTTTGAGAAATGAAAAGTTTGAATTCTTATATTTTAAAAAGATTTGTTCTGGTACGAAAGCAGCCCATCAAACTGTATTGCAGGACGGTAAACGATTTAATGAACTGAGAATTTACAACACATGTTTTTATAAAAACACGGAACACCTTACTAAGAGCCGGATATGTCAAAATCTAGAGACAGAAACGTCGCATCCTTTTAAAGAGAGAAATTACCGCTGAAATGATATTAAAGATAGCGAAAAAAATCCATGAATGCTCACTGATTTCAACAATAAATAATGTATGACACAGAAAATGAAATTCATCTCCTGGATTATATGGAATATAATCGCTCTGACAAAGGGCCAACGCTCGAAATGTCAACCTTTCAACTCTTTATGGTGGCCAATTTAAGCTACCAACTCAATTAATAACACTAAATTACCCCGTTATACTCTCCCACCGACGAAGCGCACAGTTTCTTTAGAAACTTATCCTATTTATTTAAATAAAATAATAGTATAAACTTCCTGCTTGAAACTGAAAATTCCGTATTTGGAATTGTGGTAATCTCGTGACAGAGATCATTGACGCGATTTTAGTTCAGAGTTCGATATTTAAACAGAACGGTTGTACAGCCTATTGTATTCAGTGTTCAGAGAAGGAAGAAAAGGAGATCGTCGGATGAGCAGACACCAAGTTGAGCTCGTTTCAAGCTGTCAAGACAAGAGATAGATTCCCAAGAGAGAACCACGTGAACCGTTTGCACAATGCGGCCTTTTCATCCCATCCACGGAGACACACGCTGGGAAATGGAAACGAATGATAATGGTTTAGAGTTCAGAATGAGGACCAGGAATCTTGAACCTTCCAGAGACTCTCCCACCACGGTGAACCCGAAGCCGACGTCTAATTCGTCCAGTACTCCTCATGACACCCGCGATTGTGAGGGATACCCTAAAGAAGGTTTCGATACGGTGCGGTAATCAACTCACGAGCGATAACGCATTGGTAACTGAGGTGCCAACAGACGTTTATTATTGACCTCATTGTAGAATTAGCTGTTTATCTAAATATTTTCAAGTTATTTTCTGTGACGTCTAAAATTGCCTTTACCAGATAAAGAGGCCCACTATAAAAATGTGTAAGAGTTGGTAAAAACTTTGTCGAATAGACAAGAGTAAATCGTTTATTGATTTAAATTCGATTCATGTTGAAACGAAAATTAGCGAAAGAAAAGTAATTTCCTCGTCAGAGGCTTCGCAGTTGGCCTCAATTTAAAACAAAGGCTTTTCTGAATCTCAGCAATGGCCTATTACTCAACGTTTCCGTGTCTCAGTATCGCTAGTCATTATCAAATGCAAATTATATAAATAGCCTGTGAGGAAAATGTTTTGCCGTTGGTGGTCATTGCGTGACCTCTGAATATCATTTCAAATTTTTAATTAAATTGTTGTTTTTTACTGTTCTACTTTCTTTTTTGTTCATAAAAAAGAGGATCATATTCCTATGTAAATACATTGTGAACATGTTGAGCCTTTCGCCTTGTTGTGTCGTGTTGATGCTCTAAATTGTTGACCACTAGTCGAGTAAAAACCTCTCTGCACATGAATCCGGAATTATTTCCCTTCTCGGCCCTGGCATGCAAAGTCTTCCTTAATGAAACTTAACGTTTACCCAATAGATTTGGGAAATCTATGGAGGAGAGATTTCATAATTTTTTTCCAAGAAAATCTGTGCCACAGAGCTGTAACAACGTGGGAATTTGAGAGATATGCAGCCATTGTTCAAATATAATACGTGTTCATTTGTGGCCTCTTCCTTAAATCTTCTTTTTTTTTTTTTGGTGTGTCTTGAAAATGATAAACTCGAATAAAAAGGCAGTTCATCCTTAATCATATTAGAGAGCTTAAGTGAAGTCACGAGAGGATAAAGGAAGAGAAAAAAAATCGTTCGTATGAGAATGCATACCATTCGTGTCTCTTCTTTCACATCCTTGCTGTAGTTTTGATAAGCTCTTGCTTAAAATTGACGTCGTCAATTTCTCGCCCAGAAATTTTCACGCTTTGCAGACCTACACTAATGTCAGCGGCTGCAACTTGAATAAGCAAGATCTGCTACCATGACAACAGCTACCTCACAATCAAATGATGGCAGACGACTCTTGCATATTTTGGTTGTTTTGATGAGGAGTGTTGATTACCCTTGCATGTAACAGAAACTCTTAAAAAAAGGGAAATTGTTCCCGTTGAATCTCATTTCCTCGACATGGTGGAAAAGTCTAAACCTCCAGCAGCGGCAGCGAAACAAGAAACTCTCCCGAAACGAGCAGGTGGGAACCTTCTTCATTACTGTTTTATGGTAGAGGCCAATTTTCCTATCTTCATTCCGATAAATGATTTATCATTTTTATTATATACCCGGTGATTCTGATATGTTGCGTCTGTACGACCTCATATTGTGCTTTTCGTGTCATCTTAACGAGCTTATACTCATGCACTCTGCCCTTGTTATGCAACCGCCTCAAATTTAAAAGAATTAGGGGGATCAACAGCAGCTGCTAAGGAAACGTTAACACTAGTTCGTTATTAAAATTTTTAGTCTTAGAAGAAAGTGTTTTCTTGTGAAACGAGTATGGGAGTCTTTATATTTTCATTGTAGCTGTATAAAGTTTAAAAATCTACTGCAATAAATCAAGCAAAAGCATTGTTCTTTTTCGATAGCGTACGAAGGATCTTCAAATTGAGAATTAATACTGCAAATGACTGGTTTTAATTTGGTGAACGAGGCTAACGTTTCGACAACTTGTGCGGAAGTCATCATTAGAGTCAAGAATTTTTTCGTTTGAACCTTTTCCAAAACTGGAAGAGTATGAGATTATTGAAGTGGTACATTCAAGTGGCTTTAAAAATTAATGTGATGCTCCCTCCAAAAAGAAAACCGGGTGAAGGTTTAAAGATAAAGATTAATCTGGATATATAATTAAAAATTGTTTGCTAAAGTGAATGGTGCTGCGTCGATGGGAGAGTATAACAGGGTAATTTCGTATTATCAAATGAGTTGATAATACTGAATTACTTTACCAGGAAAGCAAATATTGGTGAATTATTGTTTTAGTATATATCACATAGATACCAAAAACTTCTGTTTATTTCAATATACCAAGAAATGGTTGTACATTGGCATGTAATTTTGTCTCATTGGCTGCTTGTAGGTGAATAATGCTTGCTAGCCAATCAGCACATGCAAAAAGCACTATTCAGTTTTTTGCTTTATACTTATACTTACTTTTATTTTAGGGACAATTGATCACTTTATAGCAAACTTTTGATACAGGTATACTGAAGAAGTCAAGCACATCTCTGGAACCAGTTCCTGAATTTGCAGAGTCTTCAATTCAAAGAGCAGATTCTAATTTAGATATGGTGGAAAGTGAGGTGAGGGTTTTAAAATTTGGTGTAATCTTAAGTGTCTTCAATGTATATTGACATTTGGTTTAATAAACATATGTCTGAATTTATAGGAGGTGCTTAATTGAGAATAACTTTTTGTTGGTTAAATATTGTAGGGATCTGTAGGAAGTTGGGCATCTCAAATAGTGCCTAAGACTTTGACCTTGCAATGTGGAGCACTTAGGTCGATCAGTTTGTGAATTATAGCTTCCCGAATGTGCCTCACACGCCGGCAATGGAAGAAGTTCAAGGATCTTAAAAAGCAACTGTGTGTCACATTATTCTTAACTGACTGATGAAATGATATGTACCTCTCACTTCCCAGGCAAAATTTCTGTAATTTCAATTTATCAAGATCTTAATCTGTGATCTGGTTCGTGATCAGAGCCATGATCCAATCTGTGATTCGATCTGTGATCTGATCACGGATTAGATCATGGCTAGTTCATTTTAGTTCATTTTAGTCCATTTTAGTTCATTTTAGTTCATTTTAGTTCATTTTAGTTCATTTTAGTTCATTTTAGGTCATTTGAGGTTGTTCCTTGTTTCAGTAATTAGGAGTTAAGGGATTAGTAAAATATCACAACAATTTATTTTTTTTGTTAAGGAAATCAGGATCAGTTCAAATTGTTGTTGAGATCTACAAGGCTCATTTACATGTACAGTATATTTAAAAGCTTAAGATATTAACACTGAATTTTCTTACATGTATCTAACAGAGAACATCAACACCACATGAAGAACAACAGAAATTCAAGGCTCTTTGTGAAGGAGTGCAAAACTGCCTGGCATTATTTCAGACTTCCCTTTCAGAGGTCAGTAATTTTAAATAAAAATTTTGTAAATATGGATACATGTCATCAGGAATAGCAGTGTTGTTTATGGTCTTAAGTGGATTTGGGATAATGTTTGTATAGAACATATGATATTGCACAAATTTATGTTCTTTTCCAACCTTTTTTTTTTTTTTTTTTTTTTTTCAAAAAGTCAACTTGAAAATTTTAATTCTGGCAACCATTTTATGATTTTAGGTTGCCAATTGGTAACTTTGAAAAAGTTGAACTTATTTAGAACTTATGTTTAGTCAGTAAAATTATAAATACAAGTCATGTTGAATTGATAATTCAGCCATGATCTATGTTTTGGTTGACTTCTGATGATGCTCTTTTCTTGTTTCTCTTTATCAGTTACTTGCAATAAAAGATGAGCTTTTAAAGGTAATGAGGATAAAAGACTAGACATCCATTAGATATTATGCAATAATAAACTGAATTGCACATACTTACACAGTGAAAAGCATTGAAAGTGCACACTCTGATTGTGGCTACTCAAACTCCAAATATCCTTCGTTAATTCCCCCTCTGAGCAACTCAAACTGCATTTGTGCCCAAAAACATTATGATTGCTGAAGGAATGAATGAGTGAAAATTTCATCTTTTTGTGCTACATGCACACTGTACATTATTTTACCGTTTTAACTTATTATTAATACAAATTAAAGAACAGCTATTTACCTAAAAAGTTAGTAGCTAAAAGAGGATATACCACTAGCCACCTCTGCTTTGTTTAATAGGTTTTTTATACACATGTTGTCGTTGGTTCTTACGTACATGCATGATCTATTGGAGGACAGATGGATATAGTTGACCTCAACACTAAAAATTTTTGATCTACACTGTACCAGTAAACAGAAGCAAGGCAATGTGGTCTATCTGTTCATTAAATTACTAAATATCCCATAGTTCATTTTTTACCTATAGCACTAACACAGTGCGAACTCTTAAAAGTTCTCAAGGATTTATTTTGTTTGATTTTCAGCATGCATTGCCACCCAGTTTACTCTTAAAGGTTGCGCTGGTCACTGGAAAATTGTTCAGAAGGTATAGTGTATATGTAACTAATTTACAGTTTAATACCAGTATTTTAAACTTATAAATAGAACTGATACAAGCTGGTTAAAGGAAGTTACTCTTTATTTATTCAGTTTTCTTGTACATAATAATGATATGAAATTTGATTACAGAAAAGTGAAAAATTAACAATCTTGTTCCCAGAGATGTTAAATTATGATAATTTGCCAAACATATTAGACAGCATTTTATGAGCTTGATCAACTTATTTGACTGACCTGGTAGTTTATGACTTTATGCAAATTGATAAGGATCTATTTTCTTGTTCAACTTCACCTTTTTTGGCTTTTTTTTGTTGAATACATTGATATTGTTTTTGATTTTTCTTGAAGACTCTTGCGATTCTCTCAACCAATCAGATACAAACCTTAAACCAGATACATCAATCATGGTCACTCTTATTTTCCCATAGTACATGCAGTGTCAGGCAGTAGCTTGTTTTTAGTTCCATTCTCATTTTTACTTTGTTGTGATTGGCTGTTGTGATCATTTAACTTTCATATGAACTTCTAAATGGGCATCACTCACCACAGAGTCTCTGTGGCTCAATGGTAGAGCATCAGAGTGCAGAATGCAAAGGTCTGAGGTCGATTCCTCATGGGAACTCAGAATATTTTTTCTTTGTCCCATGGAAAAGACTGGAAAACATCTTTCTCTATTTCTTTACCCAGCCCAAAACTTACCACCCCTCTTACACTATTTAACTTTTGTTTTGGTTTTATGAAGGTCAATTAAAGGTCACTTTTAAACCCTTTGACCCCTGAGGGTGACTACAATGTAATTTATATCATAAAGGAATCATGCTGAATTGAACATTAGGCTCATGAGTATTTTAAAAAAAAGTTTTAACAAACTTGAAAAGCTCTTGATTTTTAAATAAATTCTCCCGTAAATACCATAGGAAATGTACAAAGAACAGTATGGAGAATATACATGCTGATGCTAGGATGGAAGAGGTTAAAGCAAAGTTGATAATTTATTTTTGACACTTGAAAGAAAGAGAGGAATTGAGGCTAATGCTCAAAATTATTTTATTAGTTCATCAGATCTCAGTGTGCCAATCACTGAGTTGGTGAGGATGGTCAAGTTATACTCTACACCATGGGAAACCAAGAGTGCTGCATTAAAGAAACTGCATGAGGATTATGAAAAGTTAGTACTTTAATCATAACAAACACAATCATTTGTTGAGCAGTTAAATTGTGTAAGGCTGTGCAATGTCTCTTAACCCTTTAACTCCCATAAGTGACCAAAAGAGAATTTCTCCCTGATGAAAACAAAGAAAAATATCAATTATTGTGTTACTAAATGATCGGATAGCAAATTCTCCAAACTAACTTGTTGAGAATCATTTGGCAGATGGTAAGGAGAATTACTAATGAGATCTTGGGAGTTAAAGGGTTAACTTCATGCTGAACATGATACTAAAAACAGTCACAGCTGTTATCTTAGTCTGTTAGACTTGTTCCCAGTCAATTGGTGTGGGTTAATGCTGCTCAAATCATGTGCCATGTGAATTTATTAATTCACTCTGAATAAAACTCTTACTGAGAACTTTGAAGATCCTCTCTGTGATGCAGAACATTGATATAGTGGTAGTCAACTGAAATATCATGCCTTGTGTTTCAAGAACATTTATGTAAGAAATGCAACAGGAAAGTCACTTTTAATTATATTAGAGAGAAAGCCGAAGCTTTTAAGGAACAAGAGACTAGGACATAAAAGTGAAATATTTCCTTTGGGGTGTTATTTTGAGACAGAAATCGTTTTGTGAGGCTGGACGATTAGTGGGCATGGATATCAGCTGCAATGATACAAAATGTGGAATACTAATTCTTGGTGGTGTTCCCTTACCAACCAGGTTGGCATGGCAGGTTAGGATGCTTAAACTAAGCCATGCAGTTTTAGGAAATAATCATTAGTTTATCAAGAGAAGGATGCATATAAAGTGAGAATTAAATTTAAAGGGTTAAGATTGGGATTTAAGTCTAACTGGTTATGTCTTTGCTTGAATTTACAGCAAGCAAAGGCAGTTAAATGTGGCCCTACAAAAACTAGTCCTGGTTGGAATTCAGGTTAGTATTAAGCTTCCTGTAGCCACAGTGATGTGTCAAGTAGAGGATTAAAGCAAATTAAATTAAATTAGACTTGGAAGTTCTGCCCTAGAAAACTGTCTAAAATGTCTTGGATTTGAATTTTCTGCAGCTAGAAATATTGTATTCTTAAAAATTTTTCCTATAGAATTCCTTAATTTATATTCACAGTAATTCAGAATATCTTGTTAGACATAAGTGGTACCTTAAATAGTATGCACTTCCTATTTAGGAGTCTTCAAATAACTAACTTTTGGGAAGATGATTTTGAATCTTTCTATTTTTGACTTGCATCAGATTAGATTTAAAGAGTACTTGCAATGTGTTATGGTACAAATTTACTTTATCTGTAAAGGAATTGCAAAATGCACTCAAGTTGCACCTCTAGTACATAACACATGACTATTTATACTTGTCTTTAATCAATTTTTATTAAATTCTTGTGGATGCAGAGTGAAAGGTTAGCTCAGGAGAGGAAGGTGCTTAACTGGGAGAAACTTTTCTCTAAGATGATGGTAAGTACTTTCACCATTACTAATCAGAGCAGGTTCTAATGAACAGTTAAACACCTACACCTGTAAACCTCACAATTTTTCCTTGCACGTACGGGGCTCAGAAAAATACTACTTAACTCTGGGGGTGTGTCTATGTCAGCAACTTTTCCCCAATAGTAAATCAAGATGCCACAAAAAAACGTGCTGTCACGCTTTATTTTAGTATGAAACGGAGAATTCTGACATGACCTTTGCTCACTTTCGATATTAGTATACATCCTCTGAACAAGTGCATGTATTCGATTTTCCTTTCATTTAGACCTCAAAGGCGCATGGGTATCGCTGGAAGTTTCTCATTGAGTCCTTCAAAGAAAAAGTGAAGACAGGGTGAGACGAATTGTTATATTGTTGATTAGGAGACAGAGTTTTGCATGCTTAGTTGTTATTGATTTTTAAACTAGCATGTAAGTGAACCAAATGAAAGTCTCCACTAGGAGTTTCATTTTTTAGTAGGTACACATACATGGACATTTATCAGTTTAAACATTGTACTGAGATCTAACGTACAATTGTGAGAGTGGGTAAAAACAAAGGGTGAAGGCGGAGAAAGCAGCTGGTATTGATATGGCTTTTGATCCTAGTTACAGTTAATGAACGTCTGTTTGCTTTTTGCAGGGAGGTTTATGCAGGTGGTATAAGTACAGATGAAGAAACTGGTAGGACACTGTTTATAAATCCACGCTCCATGACTCATCAGTGCTTATAAATAGAATCGTAAAACTCGGATAACAAGCTATTACGTGCCGTCTACGCCCTGATATCAGCATGCATTTTCTCCATATTTTTTACTACACATTTCCTAAGGTGCTGACAAGGAGAATTTGTTTAACAGTTAACAATTAAGAGCTTCTTTAGTCGGTGATCATTTCCTTAATTCTCATGACCTAAAAGTGTGATTCAGGGATGACATCATGAGGTGGAATTAGATGCTAGTCGCTCTTAGGGGTCAAAAGGGTATTAATCATGCATTGACCAACCGTTTATTTGGAACATCTATCCTCAGTGCAATGACGAGAAGAAATATTTTTAATATCGAACATTTGATGCTACCTAGCATACGAGCAATATTAGCCATTGTATACCAAACACATACAGCTCAATATCAAATGATTGTACAGTACGTGGTACATGTCCAGGTGTAGGTATAATTAAAGTTTCATTTTTATTTTATTGTGCAGTAGAACCGCGGGTTTTTACCGTAGTTCCAATTGATAACAGTTTTGTAAGTCCTGAATCAGCTGCCCTGACATAAGTATTAAAGTTATCGAACAGCACTTGTGCATTTATTTGTTTAAACAGAACGCGAAAAAAAGAAGAACGAGCGTGAGTTGGAATCTATAAGAAGGAGAAGCATGAACAAAGACACTGCTGCTAAGAGAATTATGAGAGAGTCTTTGGAAGGAACAGGCAGTGATAAACCGGTGATTTTTATATAATTGCTTTTTCTTTTATAGAACCCTGCTCTAACGCCAGTTTAGATGCGGAAAACACGAGGAGATCAAATTATTTGAATATTATTATATTTATATAATCTGTTCTCATAGAGCGCTTCTCGATTGAGTGTCGTAAACAAAACCAAAGTTATCTCAACAGCCAATCAGGAGATAGGAAGATTAAGTAAACAACCAACCAAAATGCTTAAAGCGCGAGAAAACGCAGGCGACCAAGTCGTGATTGGTTTTAGTTTGGCATCTGATTAAAATTATTAGTATTAAGACCGAGTGGAGTCCAATTCGGTTTGTAATCATACGAGTGAGTAACAAACTCGAACGACCGTGAAGCGGGAGTCCGATTTGTCAATCACGAGCTTTTGGACGACACAAAGGTCTGATACCAATTTATCATAACCTTTACAATTTCTGAAAACAACAAATACGTTGAGGACAAATGTCTGCGATAGAGACATTGCCTAGGTAAAAAATTCCTCAACTTTGAAAATTCCACTGTTTTTTCAGGATAAGTGGGTGTTTCATTGTGATCAATTCTGTGATTGGTGAATTTGGCTGAAAGGACCAAGTATGGTTGGTCGCTTCAACTGTCTGATTACAAGTGTCCGATCACAGCCCACTGTCCGATTGCATTGAACTGTCCGATTTCAACTGTTCAGATTGATTAGTGAAAAATATAACAGCTAATGCACCAATCACATCTGAGGAAATTGTGATGGTTATGATAAGTTGAGAAACTGGCGCGAATTTCTGACCAATCTCAGAGAGAAGCAAAACCAAAGCAATCCCGAATTTATTTTGACACCTTCGAATATTGCTCTATCACGCACTTATAACAAAGTAAACTTGTGATGAGAATAGAAAAACATTCAGTTCAGAGGCTGTTATCCTGTTGTAACCAAAAAAAATTTGTGAGTTAGTGAACACGAAAATGTTTATTAGCTCGACGGAGATTTTCTAATCAACTCTCGTTTCTTGTCGTAGGCTCATACAGCTTTGGGTAGAGACAATGATGTCATTTCAGACGACGAGAACCTCAGCGATCCGGAACTAAAAACCATTTCACCTACAAGTCCGAGCCCTGAGAGGCGAGTGAACCGCACAAGTCCTACAAGAATCGCCATCACCCCTGACACATCTACTGCTAATCCGTAAGTGAACCTTTGCGTCCACACTAAGAGGGAAATGATAAACTTTGCATCAGGATATTTATTTTCTTTTTCCTGTTTCAGGAAACCAGCATCAGTGGAAACCAAGATTGGTAAGTTTTGTGGGCATTACTTGTGTTATAATCAAGACCTACTTGCTTTGGCGATCATTTTCTTTTTTCTCGTTACCTAGATGTTTGAATTAGCTGTGATACTGTAAAGAGAAATTCAATTCTAGTCACTGTTTGTGGTGAATGGGTAAACGATTGAAGCTCTTTGCTAGCGTCTATGCCTCATGGCGGCGATATGACCTATCAACAAACTTTCTCTAACCGGAAATAAATGTTCAGAGAACAACAAGCATTCTGGGGGATGCTGGGATATTTGCGCTTAAAGTGCAATGGCGTACATTTTTCACGTAATGCATAAACTCAGAGACAAACTCAAAGCGTTATTCTGCAGAGTCCAAGAAAGTTCGGCCGCGTATTAAGTTCTTTGGAGCATCTGACGATGAGGATTCCGAGGAAGAGGAAGGAAAGCAGTCCGCGGTGAAGTTTGCTGACGCACCCTCGAAATCTAAACCAAAGACTACGTTTGCAGACACCCGATCATTTAAGGTTTGTTCCGCGGTAGTTGCAATCCACTGATATTGTGCTGTTTTATGGAATTTGCAAAGTCTTCCGCCCTTCGTTAATTCTGCCTTGCAAAAATATAAAGTAAGTTAAGACTTTTCGGGCCACTTATGTCTAAACCAAACCACGGTTTTACGGAATCAATGGGTCACAGGCTTTCTCTATAAGAGGGTTGATTTCATGAAATAAATCTCCTTCCACTGTTAGCTTTCGGCCCTCTTGACGCTTTTTTAACAAAAAAAAAATGTTCAGATGAAAGGTTCAGCCAAATTGAAGATTGTGTAGGGCGCGGTTTTGTCAACTAACGGCCAAACTTTGTATAAATAGTAAGACCTTCATGTTTCGAATGTCCTACTGCGCAGTTACCACATGGGAAATTAAAAAAAGGCAGAAACGTTCTTTAATAAATGAAGTTATATCGCTGCAGACAGTGGTATAATGACTCAGGATGGTTAGTCACTACATCTCAAATCTGTCATACATTTTTCTTTTTACGTACACCAAACTCTGATCCATCTCTTATTGTAAGAGAAAGGGAAATACGATGAAAACGAGAGATGAGAGACAATGAATAGCGAGTTTAACACCAATGACACGTAAAGAACACGGAAAATTTAGGCTAAAAGTGTTTTGCTACGCAAGAACCCTGGTATATCGCCTTTAAAGTTTAGTTATCTTGTTTCAAAGATCACATAAGCTATTTCAAGAATGTGTACAACAGAATGCCTAACAATCTGTTTTAATTGTTTTTAGCATGCTGGTGTAAGATTTTTCCAATCAGATGAGGAGGATGAAGACGAGGACGAAGATATCCAGGAAGAGCAAGCAAAAGCCCCCGTGTCAGTTCCTGCTGTGGTTAAGGTGGACAAAGGATGTTGGACACATGAACCTGAGTTCGATAAGTAAGTTTATTTTGATGTGAAACGCTTGAATACTTCTATCGTCGACGTTCTTTGAGATATTTTGTTGCGTAACCCAGCATTCTCTAGTTAACATTGGCGAATATCCATTTTTATGATTCATCAAATAATTGTATGCTCGCGCGCGGTTGGTATAAATGCATTACATGGCCGAATACTCCCCAGCTAAAACTGGGGAAAATTTGAGGTTATAACCTGAGAGACATTACCCAGTTTTCAAACCTTACTGTCCACCACGAGGAGTCTCCGTTGAAAATTTAATTCAAGGTGAGAGAACGTTTTATGGTTGTTACAGAAGTATTTTCATAAAGCCGCACCAGAGAACACTCAAATGAAAACATCCCACACCATTAAAAGTAAGCTGTTATTTAACATTTTTCCACGTACGTTGCAAAATATTTAAAGAATCATAATCACAAAAGCCTCTAGTTTGCGCGAAAATATGCTCGTATATTTGTCCTTGGACATTATCCGTTCCCTTGAAGTTCACATTTTTCCTCAAGATTCACTTTCGGTAAACTGTTCGTATCTCGGAAATATCCGCGTCTATTCTCTAGAGGATATTGTTTATATATATGTGGTGAGAATCTGTAGGTTATGATTTTCATTGTGTCACTCAGCTATAATGTTTCACTTTTCTGTCCTTTAAGGTATCTACATCTGAGAATATACAAACCAGATTGTAAGAAAGGTAAGCGCTAGGTTCTTTATCAGTTGCGTTTTGTTGTGCATGTCTAAGTCTGTGGAGTTGTGATCAAAAATGACAGTTCTGGTTCGCTAGCAACTTAAAGTTGACTTTTGCCGGCCAACCTAAAACATGGTCATCTACCAGACACAGTTTAGTTTTTGCAGGAAATTTCTGTGACCGACTTTGCACGTTGCTCAGTGTGTTCGAAAGTGGTTACCAAACAGCTCTTTGGGGAAAAAACGGCAAAAAAATTCATGTACCATCTACGGTAACGCAGTTATACTAACTTGCACACATACGAAAACTCTGCTGCACGTGCACGCGATATCACATATGCTGCTTGCCAACTAGCTGTTCTATGTAAATATCTATGCACATGAGCGCGCTAATCGTAGTTACGGTTGTCTTCTTGAAACACTGTGTCCTCGTCGACCTCCCAAACGTCGACCCTGCTGCGTTGAGATTTACTACAACGGAATACCTTTACACCTGGTTTGACGTTTAATTTTGTGATTTTCTTGTTTTCTCCTGGAAAGCTAAGACTTCATTCTGTAGCGTAGCATTCAGCGGACAGCTTCTTAAGACCGAAATCTTTGAGGAGGAAGAAGAAATTTCCCAAGAAATCCCTGCAGAACCAGTACCTCCGCCGCCTACAACGAAGGCAAATTCAAAGAAAGTGTCACAAATAACTAAGACGGACAGAGCAAAGACAGTCAGTGACAAAAAGGGCGGGAAAATGAACACTTCACGTGGTGCGAACAGTCGGGACCCGTCTCCTCCTGCTTCACGGCCCGCATCAGCAGAGAAGGAGAAAAAGCCTAGGTGCGAAGATGATTCTGTACTAAACGTGCTTCTGAATTCCTGGTCTTGGTATGAAGGCGTTACGAACTTCGAGTCAATAAAACTGTTTTTATTTTTATTTAAACAGTGAGTTTAAGGAACTGATGTTTAAACTCCCCAACGATGATGGTTGTATTCTTGGAGAACCTGTCAAGGACATCACTCAGGAGCCGCTTCGATTTGCCGTGCATCCCGGGAAGGATCGTCCAATGATTGCCATGGCAACTACCACTTTTGGAGATTTGAAGATCCTGGTTAGTGATGAAAATGTTGGAAATCTTTGTTTATTTACACAATATGTGCCTTTATGTTAAGGTTTTTTTTTTCTAGATATATTATTCATGTACAGTAGATACTCGAAGAGTAGAATGAATTCAAGATCTTGTTCTTCTGTTCACAACTTACATTTGATGTAATTTTTCTTAATTTTCGATTGAAGAAAACCTTTTTATCGTACCCAAATTTGAAGGATTTTGACATAAGTAGGTTATCTCATCTACTTAAAGGGCACATGTCGGTGAAATACGTTGACGTCGTGAACGTTGAATCGTAGGCGTGGCTGGTTGCTTTTATTAAAAGAGGATCTTTTCCCCATATCATCAGACGGCGTTTAGAGATTAGACTATAACAATCTCTCTCTCTACCTTCAAGACAGCTTGTACCGTAATTTTAAATGAAAATGGAACCTGAAACCTCGAGCAATGAAACTGACTTTGGAGTACTTTTACCTTAGTCAATGATTTAGAGACTGCTCCAGCTTCACTTCAGCCAAACGCAAGAGAGTGAAAACCGTTGTCAGACATTTATCTTTTTAAAACGTCCTCGCTTAATGGGTGTTATTGAACCTGTTTACAGGAGAAGTTCGAGGGCCGTTGGTCGCACACAGACGGCAGTGTTAAACCAGAGCAATTGGTTCTTACCTCTGTTGTATCGGACCGTGATATGCCGTTTAACACTCCGTGTGGACAAATATCTGTGTTGTGTTACTTGGTAAGAAAGACTAACAGTCAGTTCCGTCATTTCCGTGCTCGTCAGACATTTTTCTTTTCGCTTTGTCTCATCACATATTAGTAATTGACAATTTGACTTAATGATTACCGAAATCTTTTGAGGCGGATTGCTGCAAATCAGAAACTTACCAAAAGCTCATCCCGTCCCTTCCCCCCACCCAAAAAAAAAATATAATGATAATTATAACAATAGTACTACTACTACTACTACTACTACTACTACTACTACTACTACTACTACTACTACTACTACTACTACTACTACTACTACTACTACTACTACTACTACTACTACTACTACTACTACTACTACTACTACTACTACTGCTACTGCTACTGCTACTGCTACTGCTACTGCTACTGCTACTGCTACTGCTACTGCTACTGCTACTGCTACTGCTACTGCTACTGCTACTGCTACTGCTACTGCTACTGCTACTGCTACTGCTACTGCTACTGCTACTGCTGCTGCTGCTGCTGCTGCTACTACTACTACTGCTACTTCTTCTTTTTCTTCTTCTTCTTCTAATGATGATAATAATAATAATAATAATGGGGATTAGGTAACCTACAACCAACAAAAGTTACATCAACAGCTTTTCATCTATTTGGCTTTTTTTAAAGTGAGCTTCATGACTTTTTCTTTCGATCAGTTTAGATTTCAACTTTATTTATTGAGCTTTAGATGACATTACTTAACCTTTCGACACCTACTGGATTTATTTCTCTCATTACAGTCTCAAGTTGAACGGTTAACAAAAGTTGGAAAGTCAACAGAAACAATACCTTTCGAGGAGTGAGTATGAACTGCTAGAACATGTATACAACCACTTTTGCCCCCTACATGTCAGCATTTAGATTTTGAATTGAGATAAAAATTATTTTCGCTCACCACAACAACAACAACAACGACAATGCAAACAAAAACAACAACCAAAAAACAAGATGACGGTTTTCGAAGAGTCAGTCATTGTAAAAACTGCCGACTGGAAGTTTGATTTAAGACAATCTACCTATATGAGAACGCTGAACTGACATACTTCTTTCTAACTGACTTCGAAGTCTTTACGGCAAGTTAGGGACCCAGATTTTTTCCTTCTGGCTTAGAGTAGCGCCGAGGGTAGAAAACGAGGATCCTTTACTGTGGTAACGGGAACCGGAGAACTCGAGGCTGTTAAGATATTTATTGTATCTCTACTGTGTGTTTAATGAGTTTGAAAAAAAGATCGAGCTATGCTAAACAGCTTTAATCATTGAAAGATATTTTAATAGCAAATTGAGCTGACTCGAAATTATCGTCTAGTTGTTTGCAAGTGTTTTTGTTCACAAAAAAATTAATGTCAATAGAAAAAAAGACATCAATCCATATTTGCCCAAGAAAAGAAAAAACAACTGGCAATGAATTCTTTGAGATTTAGTGATAGAAATTTGGTAACCAAGGGATACAGTAAAGCGTATTTATATACACATAGTAACTAATAATACCATTTACCACGCATTATTATAAGTAGATTGTTTCTTTTTTATAGCTTGGTGGATGCAGAGATAGAATCACGCAAATTGTGAGTATTGGTCAGGCACACTGCTTTAATTCGAGCAGTTTTCAGTTAAATGCCTAAAGAAACAAAACCAAAGTAATCACAAGTACGAATCAGAACAAAAAATAACGTCATCAGTAGACAATGAGAACTCAAAGAAAAATATTGAAAAATATATTTAAGCTAAATAAAGACATAATTTACTTTCTTACTTATATTTGGGCAGTTTTCTTGTCTGTATGAACGAAGTTGAACAATATCAGCATTTACAGAGACAGCTAAATACACTCTTGCGATTCACTTTATTTCACATGAAGAACATTTGTAAAGGGAACGACCAGAGTCCTTTTTTCGATTAATCAGTTAATTGTATGGTTCGATTGATTGAATTTTCTTTAAGATATTTGTTCCTTTTATGTTTATTGATGTGTTTATTTTTTTGTAGGGAAGAAGAGGGAGAGGCCATCGTGAAAGAGAAGGTTCCAGAAGTAAGATAAACAGCAATTTATTTTCAGATTCCGTTTTGATTTTGAATTGATTCAGTAGATCGGTGCGAATTTTTCCTGGATATTTTTGAGGAAATACTAGTAAGTTCCCACATCAGAAAAGTGGCCTTTCCGGTTTCCGTGATAGACTTTCAACAGTTGAGGGTCTGTCTTTTCACTTTTTTATAATTTTATTTTTACCCTTTTTTCTTCGAGCAAAAATTGTTTGTCATCTTGAGTTGGCAAAAGCGAGGATTTATGTGCTCTCATTACAAAAATCTTACCCCCTCACCGAGGGTAGTTTTGTACCCTCCCTTAGCGCAAAAATGAGAGGATTGTCCGACCTATCACTTGACGTGAAGCATAGAGTTGACATTCAAGGAATTTATTCACTTTGAGACTCCAGAGGCCGTGTACACGGAGAGGGATATGACAGCCTTGAAAGGACAACACGCTGAGGAAATACAGCTACTACATGAGGAGTACGAGTAAGTAAAGAGATCAGGGAAATATTAACTTGTTCCTGTCCAATGAAACGACTTACTCCCGCGACTCTGTGCGGTCGTCTATGGCGGTAAGTTAGCGAAACTCGCTTTTCTTGTTCTGCGGACAGGATCACGCTTAAGGTTACGGGATGGTAAATTCAAGAGACTCCATCATGGCTCTCTGCAACTATTTCACTTCCAATATCTGTGGGTTCATTCCCACACTTTTTCATGCTGCATTTCTTTGTTGAATATTCCTTAGAATTTGTTGTTACAGGTGAACCTCCTCTAACGGCCATCTCTACACAAAGGCCACCTTAAGATACCGTTACCCTGCCCGCACCCCTCCCCACCCACACAACGCCTTAGTGTAGCAAAATTCGTGGTTGTTCGCTTATGATAGACAACAGTCGGCAGCTTTATTCTTATCCTCACTGCATCTTCAATACTTAAAGAACAACACATTAGTTCCTACTGCTCCTCTGCGTGTCAATTTTGGGTTGCTGTATTGTTAATCAATTTTTTTTTGTGTCAGGTATTTTAATTCTATTGTAGACATTTTTTCTCTTCATAAAAATGTTGCAGTGGTAGAAAATAAAATACTGATACGAGTTGTTAGGTTTCATTTCTTGAGCTCCAGGCTGGTTTTTTTGTTGAGAAAATGCCATTCATTCAATTTTACCTTTGTCTCTCTTTATAGCTCTTCTTCTTAGAACACTATGTATATGTTCCATCTTGTAGTCTATCTTTTACTTTGTTTAATTTTATGTAGTAAATCGAAATAATTTTGACCGATTGAATCTCGTCAATTTTAGATAATTAATCAATGTCTGTCATTTTACGTTCTTTTTCACAGGAAGAGGTTAAACGAGCTTGCCCGAGGACTGGGTCCGTATTCTCCTGATATGGAATATACTCACAATGTTGTCGACGGTAATAAGAATTTTTCTCCTTTCTAAAACTCCTGTTCGTTCAAACCAAGTGGTGTATTCTAAATTTACTAGTATAAGGGTGACTTGAAAGCTTTCTGTGGGCGTGCACTTCTTACACTTGGGCGTAGTTTTTGGTGCGTACCGAAGATTTCGATCGGAATTCCTCGTGATCGGGAAGAAAGCGTCGGAAAAGCTTCAGGTAGTTTATAATCATCTCAGTTGGAATTCTTTTCGATTGGACATAAAGCTTTGGATAAACTTGAGGTACTGTAAAGGCCTATTTACACGGCACGACTTTGTCGCATGCGACAAGCTTACGACAGGCCTACGACATGACTTAAGAGTCGTAAGCGAGTTGTAGGTTTGATTTACACGAAACAATTCGTGTCGTAAGCCTGTCGTAAGCTTGTCGCATGCGACAAAGTCGTACCGTGTAAATAGGCCCTAACGCATCTCGGACGCGACTCTGCAACTGTTTTCAGGATGAGTCACACCTCTTATCTTATCACATCTTTCATTCAATGTCAGGATTGCCAAATGAAGGACTATAATTGTAATGTTTGTTCTTATTTGCTAATCAAGATGTAACGCTTGCTAAAGGCCTATTTACACGGCACGACTTTGTCGCATGCGACAAGCTTACGACAGGCCTACGACATGACTTAAGAGTCGTAAGCGAGTTGTAGGTTTGATTTACACGAAACAATTCGTGTCGTAAGCCTGTCGTAAGCTTGTCGCATGCGACAAAGTCGTACCGTGTAAATAGGCCCTAAGACAAATCTCTTTCCTTGGTTTTCTGTAGCTGCCACTTCACCGATCCTTTTTAGATCTCCTTCACTAGTAAGATCGCCATCACCCGAACAGGGGAAATCGCCGAGACCGCCATCACAAGCGAGGTAAGAGATTGAATGGAACAAAGTATATTGGCCCGTTCCGACTGGAAATTTGAATGTAACATGACTGAGCTCTTGGTTGGTAGCAGTGAGGTTCCTTAACGCCTTCTTGGCATCGTAATGTACAGTTGACGACTCACGCGGAAGGATGGTGTTTGTTGTATCCACGGGCTTTCCTTGTTTTCAGATAGTCCCCAGATAGCCAAAATGAGAACCCACCCACACTCCTTCAGGGGTTCAGTTCAGATTGGCCGTCGTAATTACTTTGGTTTTAATTTGGTGTTAGGATACTCAATCAAATTTCACTTAATTTATGATTTTTTGTTTGTCTGTTTGTTTGCTTTTTCAACATTAGCAGTGTCAATCGTTTCATTTATATGTTTTTTCTGGTATTTGATTATCGTAAAGAAATATAGAGGTGCATGCACGTGGGTTATGCATGCAAGTGCATGCATGCACGTGGGTTATGCATGCAAGTTCATGCATGCACGTGGGTTATGCATGCAAGTGCATGCATGCACGTGGGTTATGCATGCAAGTGCATGCATGCACATGGGTTATGCGAAGCCAAATTCAAATTAAAAAATCGGCAAGGGGTATTCTTTCTTTCATCACAAAACTTCTAAGATCGTAGATGATGTTCGGAACTTCAGCTTTTCCCAAAAGTTACTCGGACTTATTCATTAGTTAATGCCCAATCAAGCGTTTTATTGGATCGTCGACACAATTTATGACTTTCTTTAGAACCAGGTTTTTCTTTCATGAACACGCTATTAATTCTTAGCACACCATTTGTTGTGTGCGGACTTTTTCCCGAGGCCGCTTCAGTTTTTAATGTAATCTTATTCAATCCTTCAGACCACAATCTCAGGCTCGGAAACCAAGACCCCGCATCCCTAACTTACCGGAGTGGGGTAAAGATTTACCCGAGGATGTAAGTGTTGAATACCTTTGTTAGATAAATGATGTTCAAATTTGTGTGCTTATTTGTTTGATAGCTCTGAAGAATGACTGTCACTTATATCAAGGCCTCCTGGTTGTCTAACTGATGGTGGTGGTTGTAGAAATAATACTTTACATAGTGCAACATTCAATATAATTGGTAATGTCTTCCTCGTTGTCATTGCCACAGTTGTTGTTATTTTAGTTGTCTTGGTCATCGTCGTTGTTGTAGTTGTTGTTATCATTGGTCTTCTTTGTACCATCGGTGATGACCGATCGCTGTCTAATGCGAAGTAGAACTTCAGAAAAACCAACTTTGGTTGCCTCTAATAGTCACAGGCTTCCCGTTTTCTTAAAATTCTCAGATTTATGTACATATGAAAAATCATTGCAGTATAGAACCTCCATGATAAGTTTATATTTACTGTATTAGAATAAGTTTGAAACTTTTCATTTCGTAAACGAAACTGAAATGTGACTTGCGAGCTAAATGTTTAGTGTTAAACTGTAAGTTTTCTCTTTTACTCAAGTGTTTGATCATTGCACTATCTTCCTTGTTTCAGTTCCTGGTTCGGCTTCATTTATTCAATGAAAACAGTTCCAAATACCATCAAGAACTGACTGACAAAACACGCAGAGCAGTGAGTTTTTACATTAGTACAAGTCGTGCACAATATGTATTAAGGCCTATTTACACGGTACGACTTTGTCGCATGCGACAAGCTTACGACAGGCCTACGACATGACTTAGGACAATTTACACGCGCACGACATTTTCACCTACGACATGCCAAAATCGCGTGCAATTCCACTCGTTTCGGCCGCGGTCATTGTTTCAATAGGGAGCTTAATAGGCAAACCACGACGACAACGGCAACGAGAACGTCATCCAGCAAAAGGTTTAATGAGCAGAACAATGGCTATGCACGTGCGTTATAAATCTTTGTACATTTCTTTGCCATCCTCTGCAAAACAACAACGTGAAATGACCAAATTCTGCGTCCTGTACGGAACGTGGACGACGACGGCTAATATTTCGTATTTCCATTTGGAATTACACGCCGCCATTGCACATTTAGCTCGAGCACGATTTTAGAGCCATTAACGAACCGAACAGATCTAGACAACTGTGAATTTCGCTCATAAAATATAAATTCATTTTTTACTTGGCGTCGTACCCAGCGTCGTCGTCGTGGTTGCTTAAGCTCCCTAATAATTTGCAAGAGAAGGAAAAGAACCTCTTCCTCGCTCCACAGTGATATAATATTCTCTGTTTCCTCATCTGAGAATGTATTTTTCGCTTTGGAAGCAGTCTTCGACTTTCCGGAGGCGACTTCCTCCGCCATTTTGACGCAAGAAAATTTCACCTTCCTCCCCTACTCAGTAGAAATTTGTCACAAAATACGTCATTTTCTATCAATTTCGGCTACGATTGTCGCAGCGTTTTAAAACATGTTTTAAAATCCTACGACATTTTTCGTGACGTGCACGACAGTCGTAAGCGAGTGGTGGGTTTGATTTACACGATACAATTCGTGTCGTAGGCCTGTCGTAAGCTTGTCGCATGCGACAAAGTCGTACCGTGTAAATAGGCCTTTACAAAAATATTCACCTGAGTGACGAAAGGATGGCATTGAAGATATAATAAAGTTCACATGGCAACCAGGTGGACAATCAGACATGGTTTGATGCCACTCTGGTTTAAAGATTTAATGAATATAACCGAGAAGTTACAATTCATAGACCCAACGTTTCGACGCTCCTGTCTAGTGCCTTCATCACCCCTGATGCTATGGGAATGGTGCTGAGATCTCGCGCTACCTTCTCAACCAGTCACTCACGTTTTCCCGCGCGTCAAACATTTTTCATGTTTTGTACTTCGAGTTCTCATTGGCTGCCCTCGGAGATTTCCTGATTGGTCCCTTGTGACTGGTTTGATTTTGGTTTTACGACACTCAATTGAACAGCGCTCCAACACCAATCGCGACATGATCATCCTCACCCTGTGTCCTCTTTGGCTCCGTATGATGTGTTTCTTCTCTTCGTCGGGTGTTTTCGTTTAATAGCACTCAATCGAAAAGTACTCTTAGTATAAATACATGCGCACTTAAGACTTTATATGGAAACAACTGTATTTTTTAATCCGCGCTTACTAGCACTCGCCGTCTTGTTTTACGGTTCCTGTAGATACAAGAACGGTATGAACTACAAATGGCTGTACAAAACAGACTGGCTCACGCTGAAGAAGAAAAGGAAGATACCGGTTTGTTATTTTCTTTGTTTCGTTTTCCTTTCCATTTTTATTTTGCCCTGTTAGCTTTTATTTGTTACTTTGTTTAAAAAAGGTAATTCAATCTTGATATGATGTGATCTTCTTCTGTATTAGACATCTGTCTCCCTGCTGTATTTATGCCAACACGCACTGGTCACGTGCACGTGTTCTCGCCTAAGGCCCACTCGTATTTTCACCCACCAGGTAAGAGCATTGTTAATGATCAAAAGGTTTGGTACTTGAGGCACTTAAATTTTGGATAAAATCTCCTTGTGGCAAAATCTCCTAGGGATCCCTCAATTTAAGTCATTGGGGTATTTTTGTTGAAAACTATTATTACACCTTTTGCTGTTCATTTACGCAAAATGTACATTCATTTACGTCAACAGTTGAAACTATACGGCAAATATACATTCATTAGCACTTCAATGAAATTCATGAACGCGAACGAACTTTCAATAACGCTATTTCCATATGTATTAACATTCAATAGCATCAACGGATGAACAATTGCACCTTTGGACAATCAAACATAAAAAATATACTTTCAATCTCGCGTAATGATTGATCATTAACACCAATGGAAAATCAATTGCATAGTATGACAATCAATTGCGTATTAGAGACATTCAATAATACAATTTGCATAGAGACGTACATTCAATTGCACCTTCATACAATCGTTTATTCAAAATGGTCAATCATTAACGTGAACTGATAAACATTGGTGTTTTTCGAATAAACAATAGGATGAAAAAAATATTCATTAGTGTCATTCATCTTAGTTACCTGTATTTTATAATACTGAACAAAAATACAAGAGTATGTACATTATCATTTAAATTTTATGTTCCTTTTTGCACAATATTTTGCTGAAGCAGATATAAAATGAAGAACATTTTACATGTTCAGTACACTGTACGAACAAGTAGACAGAAATAACCGGAGAAAATCATGCCACCAAGAAACAGAATCCTACTTGAACAGCGTCAAAGAATTATTCAAGCCTTCGAAGATGTGAATGAAGATTATTTGACGGTTGCCGCTACTATCGGAGTGAACCGTTCAACGGCAAGAAGTATCGTTGCACGATACTTGCGAGAAGGAAGGATCGCGGAGAGACCACGAGGAGGAGCAAATCATGTTCGAGTAGATGATGAAATGAGGAATTGCCTGAATGACATTTTGAACGAAAATTGCCTGCTGACACTAGCACAGATAAATCAAGAATTGAGACAGCGTCTTCCAAGAAAACCAACAATCCATGACCTTACAGTAGCAAGAACACTTGAAGGTATGTTGTATCGTATGAAATTGGCAAGGCCACTCCCAGTTGAACGAAACCGCCCTGATGTCCTGCAAAAAAGAGTCGACTATGCCAACTGGTTCATGCGCCATGCTGTAGTGAATCATAGTATTTTCGTAGACGAGTGTGGGTACAATATTTGGACGGCAAGAAGTCACGAACGAGCAAGGATGGGAGAGAGGGCATATCGACAAGTATGTGGTCAGCGAGGGAGAAATGTTACTGTAGCACTGGCAATTTCACCCACCAATGGACTCGTTTTTCACTCGGCATTTCTCGGTGGAATGAATGGACAAAGATTTAATGATTTTCTGTCACAGACAAGGCTAAATCTCGACCCAAATGAACATGTGATTTTCATTTATGACGGTGCACCAGCCCACAACAATCCTGCCATTCCTGGTCCTAATTCTGAGCTTAAAAAGCTACCACCATACAGCCCGTTCCTTAACATTGTAGAGCAAGCAATAAGTGCCTTAAAAGCAGCCATAAAAGCGGACATAAGCCGTCCAGAGCAGCAAGAACAAATGAACAACAGAGCAGAGGCAAGACGACAAGGAATCGCGTTAGGCAACTTCCGCACTCAATTGCTACTTCAGGCCCTGCAGAGAAACATAGGCACCATCACGGCTGCTAAATGTGGACAGTGGTACAGATTTATGCAAACGTACATTCCAAAATGTTTAAATAATGAAGAAATTGAAGGATAATTACAAAACATTACATTACAGTACACTGTAATCGAACAATTTTGAAATTTCTTTTTCCCTAGTTGATTGTTATTACTACACACATGTTTGTCAGTTCACGTTATTGATTGACCATGTCCAATAAACGATTGTATGAAGGTGCAATTGAATGTACGTCTCTATGCGAATTGTATTATTGAATGTCTCTAATACGCAATTGATTGTCCTACTATGCAATTGATTTTCTATTGGTGTTAATGATCAATCATTACGCGAGATTGAAAGTATATTTGTTCTGTTTGATTGTTCAAAGGTGCAATTGTTCATCCGTTGATGCTATTGAATGTTAATACATATGGAAATAGCGTTACTGAAAGTTCGTTCGCGTTCATGAATTTCATTGAAGTGCTAATGAATGTATATTTGCCGTATAGTTTCAACTGTTGACGTCAATGAATGTACATTTTGCGTAAATGAACAGCAAAAGGTGTATATAATTGTAGTTTAGTATTTAAAAACTACTTCGTTACCTTCTTGGTTTAAACTTTCCACGATGTGGTGTGTTGAAAATTAATTTTTGACAAGTCTTTGCACACTCTACGTGCTGGAAACACGAATCCGTAGTCGTAAAAAAACTTAGAGACTTATTGGTGTTATATGTTAAATCTTCACTCTGAAATTAGTTTCACTTAATTGTTAAATTACAACTTCAGCTGGAAGAAAGGTTGTTAATATTTCTTTTTATTATTTCTTACTTCTTGACGTATGTGTTTCGTTCCTTCTTTCATATTTTGATGACATGGGATATGACCCGGTTATTATTTTTCGTCATTTTTCCATAGGTTCGTCTGAGGGCCGACTTACACAACCGCCTTCTATGTTTAAGCTGCCGTCTGTACCATCAGAAGCTGTATCCTCTAGCAAAGAGTTTACTGAGATCAATGTCTTCTCTATCACTTGTTAGCTTAACTCTTTACCTCTTTAACTCCCAATGTCTAATTGTTAATTCTCCCTCTGGCTGCTATAAATTCCCTTGTAAATTGGATACAAGAATTTGGTGTTAGTTGAAGGTAACAACTTTTACCCGATAAGTATGGGTATTCTCCTTACCTGTTTGCTCGATAATGTATGGATATTACAGGGAGAAGTTAATTGTTGATCACTTCTGGGAGTTAAAGGGTTAACTAAGACATATACCATGCAACAAATCAAGGAGATGGGTCACAGTCATTAAACTGTAGCGGAACATGATATGAGCGGCAGTCACAAATTAGCTGTTGCGGACCAAAACAGGGTAGCTTACGATGGTCCTTCCACCTTAGTCAGCTCAAAATGCTCACCATTCCCAGTTCTTAGGATTTTAAATTGAGGAAAGTTGACAAATCAACCGAAACGCCTTTCTTAGATAATTTTAAGTCAAAGCCCAAGTCTCTCATAACATCCTCTAGAGTACACATGTGGAAAACCCAACCTCGAGCGAGGTTTTAACAATCACGGCATCGGTTCATGAAAAGGTATCTACCCTTTCCTTCCGGTCTTGAACGGAAAGAAGAAATGTAACCGCCCCTCCGTAACATTTCTACTTCTTCAATTTAAAACGGGTAGCCAAGTTAACGGTCATAAATGGTTCTTTTTTGATATAATTTGAAACTTTCGTAACGTACCACGTGCTTTCTTTCCTTGACTGTGTTTAGCAAGTGTCAATTCTTAATCTCTTCGAGCTCAGCAAAAGATACAACCAAGCAGGACACTCGTGGTATATGCATGATCATGATCAAGCGAGGCCGCACACCATAGCCAACCCGGAACAGTCACAAGCAGCCCCACCCCCACCCACTGCTTGTGACATGTGGTCGCCTCCTCCCTACCAGGGTAGGGCACGAACAAGATAGCGCTGGCGGGAATACGATACGATGTGGTGAGGTACACGGAAGAAATAGTGCGAGTTTCTCGCCTTACGTAGTGTGGTTCATTGACAACTTATTGTAGAGTTGTTCCCTTTCAGCTTTAGACTAGCAATTAATACTATGATGCTGTGGGTCTTTTCTTAATAAGACCGGCAAAATTATTTTTGAAATTAATACCGGTTTAAAAACGTATTTATGATATTTTGTACTTATGGACAGAGTAGCAGGGACAACAGAAAAATATTGGGTTCGAGGTCTGTCCTTCATACCAAGGGCCCAATATTTTCCGTTGGGCTCGAGCTACCTTAGTCAATAAGCATTTTATTCTTCCGTTCTTCCTCTTTTGTGCTTCCTTCATCTTCGGCTTTTCCCGTTTATACTCGCACCATCGCGTATGTTATTCGTTAAGAGTGCGCGCAGGACCATACGTGTCCGATGATAATAATGATGAAAATCAGTAAATTATGTTTCGAGGTTCTGAACATCAACAAAGCTTTTTTTAATTCCTGTAAATATTTCTTATTAATACTATAAATTTGTTCAAATTATATGGAGGATATCAGATGGCCGCGTGTGGATACGAATTTTATCAACACGAGAAGATAAATTCGTATCCACAAGTGGAAATATAATGATCTGTTTGATATTACATATTATTAAATAGCATTTTTGGATCGATTCTTTAAAATATTTTGATAGCACCAAATGCAGAGATCTGCACGTTTACTTAACTCGCAGAAAAGCTACTTTATCGTCTGAAATAACAATAAAACAAGGTCTCATATTATACAAATGTTTTCCATCAACCGTAGTATTGTTGGTAAATGAGAGGAGATAAAAAAAAGCTCCGACGTGTAAAGTAAAACCACCATGTTGGTCAACTTGATTACTCGAAGACGTTGTTATCTTCGCCTATTAAGATATAGTTGAAATGATCTTTGCACGCGGAGATGTCGTGTTTTCGAGAGGCGTAGATATTTTGTTATTTCATCAATGTCTGTAAAATAACAAATTTTTAAAATGCTACGTTTTGTGACAAATGTTAACTCAACCGTTTTATATCAGTTTTGGTGGTGAGGTTTCGAAGCGTAATTTTCCTAAAATTACAAAACCAGGCCCTTGTGCCATCGTCAACTTGAAGAGAGGGACAATTGTTTTTTTTCAAATGTTCGAAAGTTTATTCTTGGCTACCAATTATCAATTTGCGAAGGCTTGTTTGAAATACATGAATTTACGACGTACTCGCTTTGATGTTAAAGAATTCAAGTATTTTCGTATCTCTTGTATTGTAAAGTAAGACTAATCTATAGTTTTGATTATATTAAGAACCAGAATACCTATTAAATCTATTTTATCAACATAAAATCCTCTTGAGTTTTATGCCGTTCCTCTAATCAACTGCTAAGTGCCGCATGTTGACACAAACTACAGCGCGTGTTTATTTTGCGTGAAAAGTGCGTTGTTTGGTAGCTAAATGTTATAGAAATCAACGACTTTCAAAACTTCATGACTGCGCGGTATCGAAACAGTAAAATCTAGCCTCAAAGTTTAGTGATGTATCGATTTTGCTCAGTTTCAACAAGTAATCGGAGCAGTTTCTTTTCCCAACTGCTGCGGTCCTTATCACTGTGATAATCCACAAATGTCTGTTCCCTTAATGCTTTGGGCAACTTTTTTTTCCTTATCCCGTCAATTCTAACGACCAACAGGGAACCTTCATGAGCAATTTTACTTCGATACAGCGCCATTTCGAGTTCTCCCTTGCAGAACTTGCTGTCCAAGTAGTTCTTGGACATCACCGCCAGTACATTGCGGCTGGAGTAGACACTCTCCGCCATGTTGTCCGTTAGAGGCCTCCCCAGTTCAAAGTCCCTACTGTGGATGCAGTATTTAATTTGGTTCCCCTCCAGAAGGGGAATTATATTGTCCGCCACCCACTGACGGTCCTTGTTGCTGAATGTCACAAAAACGTCGTATTTGAACTGTCCGTCACAAGATTTTCCTGTAAAACAAATGTAGTCGGCAGTCTAATTCTTGGAAAGATTGTGGATCCGCGGTACATTGATGCCCTTCACTTATTTTTAGACATTTGAGTATTCAAACCCTCATTAAGAAACCATTGGTAACAAAACCCCACAAACTAGGTACACTGATGCCAACTAAGCGCTCACTATTTCTTTGGAAATACAGCTGTTGACAATAATTTATAATGCTTTTTAGTTGAGAGTCTTTAAACTCAGCCCAAGTAACTACAACGACCAATCGGAAGAAAAGAAGATATATTTAAAAGCCATAGAGATCTCAAAGTGAGAAATAAAGTCGTGATTGTTTATAGTTTCACGTCTGATTCATTGAGAGATTGGCGCGAGTTTTCTGGAACAGCAAGACCAATTTAATCACGGATTCCTTTCGACACTCAATTGAAAATTTCACAAGCGGCTATTGGCGTATCACTTTTACCCTCACTTCCCCTCAGTCTGCTCTTTCGAGCCTCCTTCTCTATTTCTCCTTCTTTCCGCTCATCACACACTGTTACCTATCTTTCTGTTCATTCCAATCGCGCGCATTTCCCTTTCGGTCTCACTCGATCGTTCTGACTCTCCCTCTTACCTTGTTGTCCAATGTATACTGAGATCAAAGTCAGTCTTTTTTCGTATGCTGGTATTTCTTCATCCCTGCTCGCTAATTCCTCGTACCATGGAAGTTGCTGAGTTAAGACTCTTTCTCCACCCGTGTCTCTATCCTTCGTTGACTTTCTCTTCTTTTAGTAGAATTTTGTTCATTCTGCACTATACATCCGTTCTTTCTTTCTCACTTGGCTTTCTTTGTTTGTGCCTGTGTCGATTTCTAATCTTTTCTAACTCGTTCTTCTTTCGCTCCTAACTGTACTTTGACCTTTCGTCATTCATTACTCCTTTTCCTTGTTTGTTTCTCACGGTACATTTCCACACTCGTACCTCGCTCGTTACTCGTACCTCGCTCGTTACTCGTACTCTCAATTACTTCCTTTGCTATTCCCTCCTTTTTCCTTCATTCTTTAGTTCAAGCGCACTCTTTCCTCACTCTTTCCACGCTCTTTCCTCGCCAACGCGTTCCCCCTTCAGACTCACTAACTCTGGGGCCGGTACCTTACTCGAGCTTTGTGAAGCGGCTTACTGATAGCAGCTGAATGAAAACTAATACTCTTCCAAGGACACCTATTTCAGTAGTGCACATAATCCCCTTTCATGAAACCCCTCGGTAACTTGCTCAAACACAAACCTTACTTCTTATATTACTAAATACACTTTGCTCTTGAAGTGGTGTTTTAATGAACGCTGACATTTTACTTAAGTAACATAAACCTATGAAGTAAGCCATATTAACAAAGACAGGATCTCTATCAGACAAGTTACAAAGTACTACTTTCAGTACTAACTAAATTCATAAATTTCTAAATGCCCTTTCGTTGAAGGCGCACAGATAAGGCGTTACCTCAGTCACAATATTAGTGATTTATGATGTTAGTTTTCATCGGACATTTCCATTTCGGATCCTTTATTGGCCTGTGGTCAATAGGGATTAGTTTTCAGTTATGAACTATTGAGGATATAACGTCAAACCTTGCAGTTTCCACTCTTGCCTCTTCTTTATCATCTTGCGAAGAGGAACCAATGTAATCAAAGTCAAGAGAATTCCCCCAGCAACAACAGGGAAGAGGATGATCCACACGGGGGAAGAGCTGTCATCCGATGATGAAAACTCTACGAAATGCAAGCAGTACAACTTTGCATTCAATTTTAAATCACAGCTCAAACTAATTAAGTTAAAAAAGAGGCGCATAGCGAAGGGCTTAGTTTGCTGGTCACTGTTTCAGGATTAAAGACGAGTTTATATGAGATATCTTATCAACATGAGAGCACTTTTCGATTGATTTTATTCCAATCTGAAGAAAGGAAAATACCTCAGAGCCAATCGAAACCCAAATTAAAAACAAGCAAATTGTCTAAAGCGCGGGAAAACGCGATTGAGCAAGTTGTGATTGGTTTTAGTTTTGATTTGATTGGTTAACAGAGTGGCGCGAGTTTTCTGGGGTTAGATAGAGAGGGGGTAGCCTACGAAACCGCTCCACAGCAAAGGCATGTTAATATAGAACACCTCACTCGTAATGGCCCTCCATACTAGAGACCTAATCAACTATGCGCGACACTCTCAAAATTATGAGACTTTTACTGTACCAATTTCTTGTTTTGCTTCCACAAGGACAATCTCCTCCGTAGATATTCCAAGGGAAGTACTCAATGCACAAGTGTAATTACCAAAATCAGACTCAGACACATTACTAATGAGCAGGATCATCTCCTCCCTTTTCCGTATGGTCTCCGAGCTGTCCGCAATCCCGAGCGTATAAGTTTTGTAGCGTGGATCTGATTGATTCAATTTGTCGCCTTGAAACATCCAAAACGTTCCCACCTCAATGAAAGCTTGGTACATGGATGTGCATTTGAGTTGTACCTGGGTGTTGAGAGCCACATACATTGTTTCCCATTTGGTCGAAATGTTTTGAACGTTATCTGGAAAAGAGGGCATGAACTGTTATATTATACCAGTACCTATCTATCCTCCTAGGCACAGTTATTTAAAGGGTGGATAACGTTATCTAACAGATAAAGAACTATCCAGTGGATAAATGTTAACAAAACGTACCGTGCTATCCACCGGATAACGACTGATCCAGTGGATAGCGTTATAAAAGGCCTTCGAATAACCGCGGCCTAATTGCATCGCAGAGAAGCAAGTGCACAAGAAAATTGCCCACCCAGGCCTCGAAGTTGGAGCACCAACCATTACGTCCCGGCGTCTCTTTTGCGAAGAAAGCGGCAAGATGACCCATTCTTGCCCACTTGTGTTTGTCATCAAAATACAGGATTCGCTTTACCTTGCTCCATCGCGGAGTCCGCTGTATAATGTAAAGTATTACAAAGACAGACTTACCTTTTTCATCAATTTTCAAGGTCATGAAAGGACTTTTGGTTTCCACTAAACCAAACACTAGACATTCGTAGAGCCCTTCATCTCTTTCAGAAACATTTAGAATGTGAAGCACCATCGTAAAGTTGTAGTCGAAATGAAATGTGTCTTCTTTATAACGACTCCGTTCTCGTCCCGGTGTAAATTCCGTGCCGTTGAGTAGCCAATACCAATCAGCTAAATACGAGCGAACATACATGACGTCACACTTTAAAGTGACATTTGAGCCTTTGGAGGCGATCGTGTAGCGAGGATGAGCTATTATCTCAGGGTTTCGACCGACTCGCGGCGGTTCTGATTCTGAAAAAGAAAAAATAAAGGATTTTTGGAGTGCAAAAGCCTTAATAGGTACTTCGAAATATGCTTGCAGTTCTTCTTTTGGACGGTGAAAATTCCTTGAAAATGGAAAGAGTATCAATAAGTAACAACTATTCACCAAAGAGGAGGTGGCTAGCTGCGCAGCTCGGTAAATATTCACCGCTATGACACCAATCGCAGATTCAGTGTTTCAGTCAGTAAGTCCTCCAACACGTCACTCAGGACTCAATCAGCCATTCATTCAGTCCGTCCGTCCGTCCGTCAGCCGGTCAGTCGGTCTGTTGGTCTGTCGGTCGGTCCGTCCTTCGCTAGGTCGGTTGGACAGTCAGTCGATTGGTCGGTCGGTCGGTCTGTCAGCCGGCCAGTAAGTCGGTCGGTGGGTTGGTTAGTCGGTCAGTCGGTTATTTGGTCGGTCGTTCAATCAGTCAGTCAGTTGGTCAGTCGGTCAGTCAGTCAGACAGTGGGTCAAGCTGTCAGTCAGTCAGCCAGTTACTGAATTGGTCAATAATTCAAGCAAGAAATCGCTTCTACAGCTGGCTCTCCAATCGGTCACACTTACCTTCAATAACGACCGATACGGTTTCGCTTGCTTTACCAAATGCATTCATAGCCTCACACGTGTAATCCCCCTGGTGAAGACTTTTAGCTGATTTGATCCTTAACATCACTTGGTTTTTATTCGGATATTTCCATGTACTGAAATCGTCGCTCTCTGAAATTTCTTCTGTGTCCCGTTTCCATTTGATGGAGGGTGTGGGCCATCCTTCAGCTTGGCATATGATCCGTCTGTCATCCCCTTCTTCGATTTCCACTAGCTTTATCAACGGTAGTATTCTGGGGGCAGCTTGACACGTACGCGTATGACAGAAAAAAACAAAATTAGATTTAAAAGATAAATTTAAAGGATAAAGTTATAGACAAATAACCTATAACCGGGTCAACATTTTGATATAGGACAAGAAATAACCTACAATTGCTATATTCGCTCTGAGGAGGGGCTTGAAATGTCACCGTGAAAACGATGGCCATTTTACAGTTGATAAAACCAAATAATCTTGCATTACCCCTACCGACGCAGAATCACATTTTTGAGAGGCTTACCCCCTTGAATAATTTTTTGATTTGGAAATGGGTGCCTGATGGATTAGATAGTAGAAACTGGGATAATGAATTTTTTCATTTAACCCTTATCCTTATGGTTAACCTCTTTAGAGAGAGTGTTTATTTGGTTCTTTCCTAAATATAAATTGAAAGGTTTTTTTTTTGTTTGTTTCTCAGAGTCAGTTCTTGGTCCATTTCCTTCGCGCCTAGACAAGCAGCTACTACTTTAATGTTGAAGTATTTTGAACATGTTGCATTTAGTTACAGTTTAAATGAAGCTGGAAGACACCCTTGTCATATTCGTCATTTTTCCTGACTTCACATTCATACTTCCCTGCATCCTCCTTGGTAATGTTTATCA
The DNA here is from genome assembly GCF_964200805.1 of Pocillopora damicornis. Lineage (NCBI taxonomy): Eukaryota > Metazoa > Cnidaria > Anthozoa > Scleractinia > Pocilloporidae > Pocillopora > Pocillopora damicornis. The sequence goes on from NC_142678.1 coordinate 19,213,663, forward strand.
AGGATATTTCTGCGCAACAGGAGGAGTTTGAATGCCCACTGCTGTTGAGAAGCTGGCCATCTTTGTACCAGTCGATTACGTCAACGGGGCCTTTTTGCCCTGTTAGGCAAGTCAAAGTAAGGTTATCTCCCGGATCAAAGCCTGTGTTCATCGGATGAACTTGTATCCTGGTTGAAATGCCATAAGTTCCAGAAAAACCTAAGAGTTAAACAACAATTGTTGTATTATAGATTTCTCTTTCCCAAAAATTATTCTACAACATAGAGTTGTCTGTAAAGTTGAAGTATCCATGCACACAGGATTCATGGCAAACCGTGTACTGTGAAATCAGTGCTCTACGTTCTGTAATAGGAACGATTTCAGTTTGGCATCGGCAGAGGTTCAAGTTAGTGCTGAGTTTGTTACTTGAATGAACTCTTGCATGAATTGGTACGTTGTACAATAAAATCCATGACTTATGACTTAATATGTTCATTCCGTAATATTTACAGAACAAACTGGATAAACTAAAACGTAGGAAAATAATGATCACTCATCTTATGTAGTGCCAACGGCACTATCGTTAAAGCTGGAAAGGACCACTTTATTGGGAATCGCAAGTGGAAATATGGAGAAAAACATAACGCCCCCGACTGTTTGTAACTTGGGTTCCCCTTACGACTTTTGGGGGAAAAAGAAACTCATTAAAACAGCACAACTTGAACAAATTCAAATTTGTTCACAATTCAAATATGATGTAAAATGCTATTTTTTAAAGCGGAGTTGGATAAGGAGCGCATCAAAGAAATAAAAACTACATTAATAGCTTTTTAAAGGTTGTTCCCTAATTCGCTGACTGTTTGAATCGTAATTTAAGCGTCTGAACACTCAAAGATGATATCACTCCTCGACGGATTCTGGCATATTTTGAAATTATGCCCAGGCTGAGTGAATTTTGCAGAAATACTTGTTTATTCTACAAGTTCTATCAGAATATATATTATGCAATGTAATGTAACCAGCATTTCTCCGTAGCCCCATTGGCTTAGATGTTAAAAAAAACTTCTGGATATTTCCGTTGTGTCTGGTGACAATTATTATCACTTTTACGATTGTGGAAATTTTTTTTGTCTGGGTGGATTGTGGATAAAATCACGCGTTCAGACATGTTTTCCATGATGAAAAAAAAAAATGAAAAGAAAAACCTTCGTGACTGGTTTGAGGTGGTCTTTCGTCTCGGTCGAAAGACGCATTAGACACCTTTCAAGATTTTTAAGCAAACTCGTTGACCACAGCTCTCAAACTAGTCCCATTCGTGAATTCAAGATGTTTATTACCAACGTGGTCCTCTATCATAGAGCGATTCCCAACCGCACGCACGTTCACGAGTTACAATTTATGCAATATTTATATTTTTTCCCACTGCACATATATTATTTTTAGATACGCACAAATTCTGGTCAGATATCTGACAATTTTCTGCCGACTGAAAGCCGCTGTTTAAAAGGGAAAATTAAGCTCTAAGTTCTGCCAACAGAATTATTCAAGCAACCTATTAGCGGAAAGGCAAGAATATATTTTAAGTATTGACCTGGTTCAATGTTTATCCCTGGGGCAATTTTCCTTTATCTTGGTTATCAATAATTTTATTAGCTTTTTGTATTCAAGTGACTTTCAATTGCGAATGCGTCATGGGCTTTTCGTTTAAGGAAAATAAAAAAAAATTAACATACTTGTTTTTTATAGCGTATCATAAAAAAGACAAAATTGGCACTTCAGAAGACATCAATGATTTTCCTTTTCTTGTTTTGGGTTTTTCTTCTTCAATAATAGCAGGTATACATTTTTTCAATCAATTGTGCTGTGTATACTTTATGCTTTTTAGGTAAACGAAAGATTTATCAACCAATTTGCATGTATTTTAAAAACTATTTGTAGAGGCCAATTATAGATTGTCGACAATTTCGAGTTCGGTGGTTATTGAACAGTTTTTAGAATCAAAAGAAACTTGTTTGTTTATATACGTGACAATGCTATTGACATGAAATCCACGATAAAGGTATCTGCATTTTCTAGAATGAAGAGGTTGCAAGATCAAAATGTATTTGACTGAAGGGAAAAGAGTTGCGTAGTCTGCCTCATGCAAGCGAAAGAAAATGATTATTTCAAACGGAAGAGAAAATAGGAACTAAAATTTATATATCGGTGAAAACAGGAAGAAAACCGAAGATTTGTGCCTAATAATGTAAGCCATTTTCTTCGGTCTGTCTCTTCACTAGTACTTTGGTGTACATAAATCCAATGTCTTCCTTTGAATCACAGATGACATCGCTTTAAAAATAGTTTGGTCTCCAGGGAGAAAAAAGTTCAATTCATATTTACGTGCAAAAAGAAGAATATAAAAATAGAAAGGGAATAATTGTAAAAAGGCTGAAATTCAGGAAAGATACTCACTTGAAGACAAAAAGACCGCGCAGAGGATAGCAGTAGCCCCAAAATACATGATCGCTCTGTAGTTTGACTGAATGTAGCGATTTCAACTCCATACATTCAAGTTGAGGATTTCCGAATGGAGTCATGATTTTTATACTCCGGATTAAAACCACGCGATCTACATTAGAGGTTTAATATCGCCCATACAAGTGTCTTATTGAGACAAAACAATCCACAAATTTAAGGTAGAAACGGTGCAATAATTTCCACGCAAACGACGTTTGTTCTCATGCTGTTAAAATTGGCGGGTAAACTTTCGTCGGCAACACCTGCCCCAATGAGTAATTTATCTCCAGTCTCACCCTACATCGCGAAAAAGAAAAACACCCCTATGTTAATTGTGTCTGCAAGGATTTTAAAATACAAGAGAAATTAACAATTGCATATATATCATAAACTGGCAAAATGGCATATAGTAAATTTCTATATGTTTTCCTATTTTGATCTGAAATGAGAAGCCTGATGTTCTGGAACACTGCTAAGACTATTTAGAGAAGAATATAAAATATAATATTATCTGTCCTACGCAAACATGATAAAGATTTCTTGGTTTCCGAGAACTAGTATAAAGCGTTTTATCCACCACCTTAACAAATTAGTTCGAAATTAAAAAAGGCCAGAAAAGATTGCGCGCTTTCCACGCAAACAAAAAAAAAAATAAAGAAAATAAACGGAAAAAAGTAAAGAAGAAGAAAGTATATCAAAATATAATAATAATAAAAAGGAAAACAGTTGTACCTTCCTGAGGCAATTCTGTATAAAATAAATGTACGCCACATTATTGAAGAAAGAACTTCCGTTTTTTTTTTCTATAAGCATGGGAGAAATTTCACTCTTAAACATCGCTTTGTCTACGTGACTAAAATTTTATAGCCTCCTTCGAAAGTTTTATCGATATCCGGGTCTTTGGCTGCGGTCATTTTTAATACGACCCCCGCAGAAATAGCACAATTGCCTTGAGAAAAAGTATTCCTAACGAGGGAACAATACCTTGAGCAAGTTTTTACCTTTTTGGCGACGCGTTGTCACTTTACGCTGTGGCGACGAAAATGCAGAAGACATTTGATATCTCGAAAGCTTTCCTCTTAGGTTGCTGAAAGCATATTCATGTTAGAACTGGTTGCAATTTCAGTGTGGAAAAATAGTGCAAATAGTTGACCGTTCGACGCTAAAAAACTGCACTTTGCAAATGACGCCAACATGAGACAATAGTGGAACAGATTTGGACTAAAAGGTCCAATGTATTGGCAAGCTGTTTGTAGCAACGGCAAAGTTTGTGTTTCATGAAAATAAAAGGTGAATTTGTCCTATGACGTTTGCCAGTTGAAATCCGATTCGAGATTTATTTTTTCTTCAGACATATTCGTTTGATTCTGCGGGGTTTAACATCATTTTATTGTATGGTTACCCTTGCAAATTAAAACAATATTAGAGTTTCTCTTTCATTTATAGGACAATTTAGAGAACATGAAAAACTAACTGAAGGTATGGATGAAGAAAATATCCACATTAATAGTATATATTTTGTACAGTTTAACAAAATGGCCCGCCATGTTCTTATTTAAAACATTCATCCTCTCTTAAGTTGGTTTTGCTCTTGAATTAATCCCTTCGCTTTTTAAATGAATGATATTCTTCAAAGTCATTGATTATTATTTCTCCCACAACAAGTTTTAAATTTTCGAAATTGTACCGGTCATTTGATTGGATCAGATCGGTCACGCACTTCTTTCGTTTTCGTTTTATGATTTCTGGGAAGTCATTAACACAAATGGTCTGCTAGTCGAGCGGTTTCGGCTGAGGGCGATGTTTCCGGTATTTCAATTGTATGGTTTACGCTTAAAGGACGCCTTTTCGCTCAAAAGAATAGACAAATTGGAGAAGGCGCCATTAACTCAGGAACACTACAAGCCGCTAAGAGTTTGTTAATAACTTGTATACCCTGTTTTTGTTAAACCTCCACGCAACAGATGCGTGGCTGATAGGGAAACATGGTTTTGTGTTCCAATTTTCCTTAACCCGAGTTGAACGGATTTAAAGAACTGGTAGAGCAGCGGGAGGAGGTTAAAGTAACACCCACTTCAAGAAATTACTCGACTGATTTCGAGGAACTCGACCATAAAAAATGTCGTGATCTTGTGAAAGAAGGAGGACAGGCCAGAAATTACGTTACAAATATTGACAAATATAGACTCTTTTGGCCCTTCATGGTTTGAGATTTAGAGAAAGCAATTTCTTTCGAGCACGTATCCTCGATTATCTTTAACATTTCTGTAATAAATTGGTTGACATAGGGGGAAAAAAAGATTTCATTTTTCATCTTAAAACCCGCTTTCTTAACCAACAAAGGCCAAAATTTAATAAATAAAAGTTAAGAAAAAAATTCCTAATCTTCTTTTCTTTTTTCTCTGTTCCTTTTACTTGAAATCCATTGTTAGATGATAATTCACTTTAGTGGGTTTTTCGGGGAGATTTAAAATTCTTGCACTTTAAAATGTGTCTAATTTGCTTTTTTACTTTAAGTGAACACGCGACCTAAACTAAGAGAAAGTGGGATGGAAAAACACATCATATTAATATCAAAGTTGCCGACAGACAGTGCTAGTAAGATTTGTACACAATCACTCTTTTTTTCTCTGGGAAAGAATTCTGTGACCTCCACTTATGATAAAACGAGAAGACGCGATGAAACTTGCTGCCCACGCACATTAGATATTTGTAACATGAGCTTAGAAGAACCGCATCTCCAAGGGAGTTTCATTTTGCGATCAAAAGGAATCAACTTGGACAAATGCCAGCGATGACAATCAAACTTTTCCCAGAGATTCTATCGATGCTTATGTACACACACACACACACGCACGCACGCGCACACACACACACACACACACACACACAAGCCAATCAAGAAAAGCAATCTTGTCTCGAGGTCCAACCCTCTTATAGTCACCCTCCAAAAGCAAATTCTTTGATTCGAGAGTCCATCTTCTATTTTATTATGCTCGAATTCGTAGCTTCGTATTCTCGACCTAGTGACCCTGCTTAAGGGACCAACCCACACTGATTGATACTTTACCATCTAAACAACTTACAAATGACACAGAGGCTTTTCAATTTTTGTGGCTACTGCCTCTCAGGGGAGGCAAAACCGCATATGTCATCGAACTGAGCGATGGTAAGTAACAATATAATGCCGAACTTCACCGATTTTGACTCGCTGTCACGTATTGTTTATTTCTGAGTATCTTCGTTGATCGACATTTGCACTAGAGATTATTGGGGGCAGCATACACTAAAGAGAGAAGGAAGCCCCCGAAACAACTTAGTTTGTGCCTTAAAAAATGGGAGACGCAATTTTTTTCAAACATGGCGTGTGATTTAAAACAAAACTTTTCCTTGTAAAAATATCAGGATAGGTGTGATCGGAGCGTCGTGAAAACTTAGAGGAAAAATTTTTCTTTTAAAGAGAGAGCATATCACCGTTAAAATTAGCGAATAATGCTCAGTAAAACCGAAGATATAACTTTTGTAACTACTGCCCCCTAGATAATAGGAGGCGAATCCACTATATTACGGGGATGGGTGAGTAAGTGAGTGATGGTACATAACAATAGAATTCAGAACTTGACCCAAATTTGACCCGATTTTTCTCGGTGCTAATTGCTGTTTTACTCGAAGCATCCTATAATTAAGCTCGACATTCGTGATTTTTGGCCTATAGCCACTAGCGCACTATTTTCAGTTCTCGCCGCGACACTACAAAAGACGATAAACATTTCAAAATAATTAAAAAAAGAGAGAGAACTTTCCTTGCAGAAATATCTAAATAGACCCATTGCGTCATGCGTGAACACCTTCGCATATGATTTGTCCCCTTATCGAGCTAATGTATTATCTCCAATAACATGTAACTCAGATTTTACAGGGCCCAACTCAGCCCACTTTGTGGATTCAAGAAAGCGAGATCATGATGTCCTTCTACGTAGAATCGTTGTTTACCAACGTTCCGATCGACGTAGCTTTAGAAGCAGCTCGGCAGAAACTGGAAAACGATCCTAGCCAAGCCAACCGCACGTCACTAACACCTAGTCAGATCTTGAGACCTCCTAATCTTCGTTTTCAGATCTACGTACTTCCGTTATTACGATTATTGATTTTAGGCACAAATATCCGTTTTTGAATTTAGATAATCAATGTCCGATTATTAATTTTGGACACTAGCGTCTGATGTTTGATTTTTGAACAATAGTGGCCAATTTTGAATTCTGGACTCTCATGGCCGATTATGGACTTGGGCACTTGCGGTCAATTATGGATTTTGGGCACTAGTGACCGATTATGCATTTCGGATACCTTGTGACCGATTTTCATTTTTGGCTCTAATGGCCGATTCTGGATTTTGGGCACAACTGGCCGATTTTGGATTTCGGACACTAGTGCCCGATTTGGAATTTTGGACTCTTGAACCCGATTTTGGATTTTAGAAATTTTCGGCCGATTCTGGATTTTGGACACAACTAGCTGATTTTAGATTACGAACACTAGTGAAAGATTTTGGATTTTAGACCCTAATGGCCGATTTGGGATTTCGGACCCTAGTGGCTGGTTTGGATTTTGGACACTAATGGCCAATTTTCATTTCTGGACTCTAGGTGCCGCTTATAGGGTTTGGACCCTAGTGGCCGAATCGGGATTATGGACCTTGTGGCTGATTTTGGACTTTAAACACTAGTAGCAGATTTTGTATTCTGGACCATTGTGGTCGATTTGGGATTTTGGACCCTTGTGGCCGGTCTTGGATTTTGGACCCTTGTGGCCGGTCTTGGATTTTGGATACTAATGGCCAATTTTCATTTCTAGACTCTAGTGGCCGATTATAGAGTTTGGACCATAGTGGCCGATTTTGGATTTTGGACACTAGCGGCCGGTATCGGATTTTGGACCCTTGTGGCTGATTTTGGATTTTGAACATTAATGGTCGATTTTTAATTTTAGACCCTAGTGGCCGATTTTGGGTTTTAAGCACTAGTGACAGATGACCCTAGTGGCCGATTCTGGATTTTGGCCACTAGTTGCGGATTTGGGACTTTGGACACTAGCGGCCGATATCGGATTTTGGACCCTGGTGGCTGATTTTGGAATTTGGACACTAATAGCCTAGTGGCCGATTTTGGGTTTTAAACACTAGTGACAGATTTAGGATTCTGGATTTTGGACACTAGTGGCCTATTATAGAGTTTGGACCCTATTGGCCGATGTGGGATTTTGGCACGACGAGCTTTGCGTCGGAAAAAATTTTATGCAATTTAGCTGGCTGCACACTGAATGTGCAGTCAGCTAATTTGCATAAGTATTCAAGCCAAGGTTCGACGCCTATTGGTGGCATGAGGTGTTCGCTAAACATTCCAGGACATCCGATAATCGCTTCAAAAAATGTAATTATGCCCCCTTCGAATGGAATGGAGAAAACCGCAACTTCCGATGATTAGCTTTCGAATCATTTTCAAGATACAACTCTACTTTGTTCACTCATTTCCAGAAACAAGAGTCCAGGGAAATGTCTCATACAAACTTAACGGGTCTAATTCGAAAAAACTCAAAGGGAAGTACGCTAAGCTTATTTTCTCTGTAGAGACAATACATGTCTTAAAGAAGACAACAGTAAATCGTTAACACAAGGTTCACGAATATTCCTGACCAAATGTTACAGAAACATACAACAGGAACAATTTAAAACACGTAAAGAGAAGAAACTCATAAAAAGCTTAAAAAGCAGCACCGGTAAAGCTGATTTCACCTACATGATCAAAGACCTAGGCCTCTGTAAGGTTTACTCCGACAAACCCTTCTTTATACAGGTCATGGTTTTTAACTTTTAAAGTCCAGAAACTGTGTTGATTAGATAATCCAGAAAATACACATCGCTTTCAACTGATGATCTCCTCGTTCGGTCAACAAGCTTCGGCGCAATGCAATTATTCCTATAATGACCTTTTATGTTCGAAGGTTTCAGTTTGGAACGGTATTTTTAGCTTTTCCGAAGACATCAGTCTTGTCAAAATCGACTGTAACAGGGGAGAAGCTGGTCTAAAACATCGTTATTGCATTTTAGGTCATCGGGAACAAATTCACACGTATGAATATCGTCTTACACGAATGCCAAGTTAGGAGGGATAAGAAAAGGTTAAAAATAACCCTCAGGTATACGCTATCCAAGAGGGTATAGAGGAGATTAGAAATAACCCTCAGGTATACACTACCCAAGAGGGTATGCTGAGGAGAGGTTAAGAATAAGCCTCAGGTATATGATACCCGAGAGGGTATAGAAGAGATTAAAAATAACCCTCAGGTATACACTACCCAAGAGGGTATAGAAGAGATTAAAAATAACCCTCAAGTATACACTACCCAAGAGGGTATAGAAGAGATTAAAATTAACCCTCAGGTATACACTACCCAAGAGGGTATAGGACAGATTAAGAATAACCCTCAGGTATACACTACCCAAGAGGGTATGCAAGAGATTAAAAATAACCCTCAGGTAAACACTACCCAAGAGGGTATAGGACAGATTAAGAATAACCCTCAGGTATACACTACCCAAGAGGGTATAGAAGAGATTAAAAATAACCCTCAGGTATACACTACCCAAGAGGGTATGCAAGAGATTAAAAATAACCCTCAGGTATACACTACCCAAGAGGGTATAGGACAGACTAAGAATAACCCTCAGGTATACACTACCCAAGAGGGTACAGAAGAGATTAAAAATAACCCTCAGCTATACACTACCCAAGAGGGTATGCAAGAGATTAAAAATAACCCTCAGGTATACAATACCCAAGAGGATATAGAAGAGATTAAAAATAACCCTCAGGTAAACACTACCCAAGAGGGTATAGGACAGATTAAGAATAACCCTCAGGTATACACTACCCAAGAGGGTACAGAAGAGATTAAAAATAACCCTCAGGTATACACTACCCAAGAGGGTACAGAAGAGATTAAAAATAACCCTCAGGTATACACTACCCAAGAGGGTATGCAAGAGATTAAAAATAACCCTCAGGTATACACTACCCAAGAGTGTACAGAAGAGATAAAAAATAACCCTCAGGTATACACTACCTAAGAGGGTATGCAAGAGATTAAACATAACCCTCAGGTATACACTACCCAAGAGGGTATAGAAGATATCAAAAATTAATCCTAAGGTATACACTACCCAAGAGAGTATGCAAGAGATTAAAATAACCCTCAAGTATACACTACCCAAGAGGGTATGCAAGAGATTAAAGGTAATCCTCAGGTATACACTGCCCAAGAGGGCACGAAAAATTGAATTCACACTAATTTATATCAGGAGACCGCTCCTTTTCTAGACTCTTTCTTTTGACTGAAAGTTGAGGTATCCACCATTAACCTATATAATTATTATCCTTTACTAGTTCCCGATTGTCTTTGTCAAGCTCGGCTATTCTTGACTGACATCATTGAAATTTCCCATGATATTTCGACTGGAGGCATTTGCCGCCTAAAGTGTACGGTCGAGGGCGATTTGATTTACCTCATCAACAACAAGATTATGTTTTGAGACCTCGCGAATCCATCTGCTGGATTTCTCCCTGTCTAATAAGTCTGGCACAGAGACCAATTGAGGATATAACATGTATGTTGTTTGGTTACCTGGCGTTGAACGAACAGCCTTTGTTGGCGCGCTTGAGACCTGCTGGCGGGACAGAACGTATTGTAGTCATCGCGGAATCAATGAAACAATTCGTTCTTTGTAAAAGCTTTCGACCTGATTACACATTAACTTTTTGTTAGCACATACCAGTACTTTTTGGGGTCGAGATTGGATCCCGTAACTATAAAAAGCTCTGCCGATCGAACGAAGACTTCAGCCTCCATAATAAGATCGCGCCAAGTGATTTCAATGCCAGATTTCTTGTGTTTTCGTAATTGAAATTCGAGCATAGATGCAGTATTTATTATTAGGTGAAACTTTAACTTATAATCAACAGGTTTAAGTAACCGCATAGACACCTACCGACCGCAAACGTTGATGTAATTCTCTACACCGATGACAGAAATATAGCGCCTCAGTAGAATGCATGCTGCGAATTTTTTTCGGGGCCAAAGCTCCTCATGACTAGCGGCCGATATCGGATTTTTGACCCTAGTGGCCGATTTTGGATTTAAAATATTAGTGGTAGATTTGGATTTTGGATTTTGGACCCTAATGGCCGATTCTGGAGTTTGGACCCTCGTGGCCAGTTTTGGATTTTAGACCCCAGTGGCCGATTCTGGATTTTGGACCCTTGTGGCCGATTTTGGATTTTAGACCCTAATGGCCAATTTTGGATTTTAGACCCTAGTGGCCGATTTTGGATTTTGGACCCTAGTGGCCAATTTTGGATTTTAGACCATAGTGGCTGATACTGAATTTTGGACCTTAGTGGCCGGTTTTGGATTTTAGACCCTGGTGGCCGATTTTGGATTTTGGATTTTGGACCCTAGTGGCTGATTTTGGATTTTGAACAGTAATGGCCGATTCTAAATTTTGGACACGAGTGACCGATTATGGATTTTCAACACTAGTGGCCCATATCTGATTTTGGACTCTAGTGACCGATTTTCGATTTTGAATCCTAGTGGCCGATTCTAAATCTTGGACACTAATGGCCGATTACAGAGTTTGGACCCTGGTGGCCAATTTGGGATTTTGGGCCCTAGTGGCCGAATTTGGATTTCGGACACTAGTGGCCAATTTGGGATTTTGGACCCTTGTGGCCGATTTTGGATTTTTGACAGTAGTGGCCGATATCGGATTCTGTACCCTATTGGCCGATTCTAAAGTTTGAACGCTAGTGGCTTATTTGGGATTTTGAACACTTGTGGCCGATTTGGGATTCTGTACCCTAGGGGCCGATTCCGGATTTTTCACCCTCGTAGCCGAATCTGGATTTTTCACCCTAGTGGCCGCCTTAAGACTTTGGGCACCAGTGGCCGATTTTCATTTCTGGACTCTAGTGGCCAATAATAGACTTTGGAAACTAGTGACCGATTCTGGATTTTGGACACTATTTTGGATATTGTATCCCAGTAGCCGATTTTTATTTCTGGTCACTAGTGGCCAATAATAGACTTTGGAAACTAGTGACCGATTCTGGATTTTGGACACTACTGGTCGATTTTGGATTTCGGACACTAGTGGTCTATTTTGGAAATTGGACCCTAGTTGCTGAATTTCATTTCTGGACACTAATTGCTTATTTTGGATTTTTGACTGTTGTGGCCAATTTCGGATTTTGGACACAACTGGTCGATTTTGGATCTTGGACACTAAGGGACCGGTCATTATTTATCGCCTGGGGGGGGGGGGGGGGGTCGGAGTATTTTTGTTGTCACATCGGAGCATTTACCTGATCCCCCCGTAGAGTATCTAGTTTTTTAGAGATCCCCCCTTATCGGTAGTGGAAAGTTTCATGATCCCCCCCCCCTTTTCTCCCAGCCACCGCCAAATAACTTTTTGAATATGCAAGTGATATTTTAATAGTGGTACTTACGTCTCATGGACCTTGAACCACAACGGTAAATATTTGCTCGTCAGATACGAACTGAATTGTCGAGGAAGTGCCAATCTCAGGCTGTTCATCCAAATCCACGAAAACATAGTCATCGTCGCTCTCTGCCTCTCCACTTTCGGATTCTTCATCCTCGGATTCCACGTCATCTTCATCACTCGACAGTTCTTCTGTTATCACAGTCTCTTTATTCTGTCGGTAATAGTGACATCGAATGGCCTTCACTTTGTCAAGTTTCCGACCCACAGTCGTCAAACCATGCTTGTTGAGATACAGGTCTAGTTCTCTTACCCGCAACTTTTCAACTTTGCCACCCTCGATGAGGTTATCCCATTGAAAGTCCTTGTACGTTCGTTCGGCCTCTTGCCTTCTTCGCTCCTGAGCTGCTCTTGTTCTGATGTCCTTTCGGATCTCAATATCCTTCAAATGATTAACATATGCAATGACGTGCTTCTCTTCCACATTATATTTTGAGCAGAAGCTCTTCATGGTATCCTGATCGTTTCTGATACTGTCAGAATGTTCCTCGTACAGATCTTTAATACATTTTCTTGGAAGGTAATCATCTGGTGTCCTGCCCGTCGATTCCGTCTGATAGATATCCATGAAATGTCCAGGATTGTTTGAATCTGGTACAGGTTGCGGAATTCTTTCCGTTTCTGGACCGACCCATCTATTGTTAGAACACCAGGAACAGAGATTGGAACTTTCTTCTCTTGACTCTTTACAGGCATCACGACAGAATTCCATAAAAAGTTCTCCACGAATATAGTGGTCTTCCATAAACGATTCGATCTTTCGGAAGTATGCTGCACCGGGCGCTTGCTCTTTGTTTCGTTCTGATGCACCCCGATAGTTGTCGAGGTAAACAGAATTGAAAAAGAATAATTCATCAGGGGACTCGCTTACTTTGCTCTTGATGTAATCTTTAAGGACAGGGGCATCATCAATTCTCTCGGCTACCTGACTACAGACATACCAGGCATTTTTCTCCATCCGTTTCTTTTCGTACTCTTCGTATGACTGGAGAGACAGTTGTTTGATTTCCTCTTCTGAAAGATCCTCAAATCTCCTATATTTTTCCCACTCTAGAGTTGCGCCATCCACAAGAGCATCAGAAATTGCCGAGTTTGTCACAGAAAGGCTGAAATTCTACAATAGTGTTGTACCGCAGATTTATGAATCTTCATTCGTGAGTAAACAAGCCGGTTTCAAACAGTATCTCCTCGAGCAACAGCAAATGCGTTGGCAGTTAAACACAAAGATAAAAGCCCTTTCCGATAAAGAAAACAACTTGCTTAGAAACGAGAATTGGGGAGTGTGCCAAAACATCACGAAGTTCATGTCAGGCGTGGATGGATGTAAGGGCAGTGGTGATGTCGCGAAGTGTGAGTCCTCCTTGACCACTGTCCATGAGGCCTTTAATTCAGCATCCGATTTGCTCTCATTTATCGACAACAGACGAAAGAACCTTTATACAGAAGAGCATACCTTAAGGTCGTTTGCAAGTGATGAGCTCAAATATTTCCAGGAAGCTCAAGAGCGAGTGAAGGCCATACACCAAGAGCTGCAGAAAGCCTCCAATGCGCTCACGACCACCCTCATGAGCTTGAAGAGAAAGTTCCCATCTCCCATGGGGAACAACGGCCAATCCCGAAGAAAAAAAGAAAACAAGAGAAAAGTGAAAAAAATCAAGGAGAAAAGGTTGCATCAGCGAGCAGCAATTCTCCTAGAAAAACTTACCTCAAAAGAGGTAGCTAAAGAGGTTTTCGATTCACTCGAAAAGAATACTTACAAATGTGTCTCAAGTATTAATGCAGGATTCACTGCGAGATTTGTCAAGCGTCTCCACCTGGATCCTCTGCTATGGCTTTTGGAAAGAGGCGTGTTTGAAACAGAGCTGGCACGCAATTTGAAAGTGGTAGTGGCCAGAATGAACGAAGAGAATAGCAGTAATGGTGCTGAAAAAGGGTCAAGTTCGGGCGAGGATTCAGATGAATCTGACGAGGAGACTGTGCAAGAGCCAGTGGAGAGGGCTGCCGAAGATTCTGACACGGAAGCGGAACAAGATACAGCCTCACCAAAATAAACACTTTTTTATTTGTTATTTTCATTCGGCCGCGTATTAAAATAATGAAAGTTTATGATTTTAGATTACGATTCTCTATAAAACAAACTGAAACGTTATGAAACAATTTTGAGCAATTGTAAGTATTCCATTCTCAAAATCTTGATTACCTTTCTAATTTAGATCGTGCCTGAATAAAAACGTGTATGTTAGACTACGATAGTGATTCTTTTTTACAAAATGGAGGGTCTGTAAAAGGGTTTGGGTTTTGTGTCTGGGCTAGAATAGAGTTTAGATAATACAAAATACAACTGAACGTGGTCTTGAATATATGGTTGGGGGTTTAGAGTCCCAGCGGCAAATCCTACCAAAGTATTTACAAATGCAATCACCCGGGGTCCCGGCGCGACCTAAAATTCCTTTTTTTTTTGGTCTGATCCCCCCCATTATGCTTGTCAATTACGGCTGATCCCCCCTAAAGGTCTTCAAAAAACCATGTGATCCCCCCCCTAAATACTCCGACCCCCCCCAGGCGATAAATAATGACCGGTCCCTAATGGCCGTTTTTTGTTTTTTAGACACTAGTGGCCGAGTTTTGGCTTTGGACCCTAGTGGCTGATTTTTTATTTAGGACACTAATGTTCGGGTTGTTTTTGACACCAGTGTTCGATTTTTGATTTTGGACACCAATATCAATCAGTTTCCAGGTCAAAAATAGTGAAAATATTTTCTTACTAAACTAAGAAATATTCTACAATTTACTCAACGTCCACAAAAGTCTTCAGTGTTGACCTAAACAGAGTCAGTGAACCAACGTGTACATCTTCACTGGGTCGACTATTTTATGCCTTAATTATTAAAGAAAGAATTCCTATAGCAGTTTAGTTTGGCTACTTTTATATAAAGTTTATGGCTGTGGTTTGCTCTAATCCGAGTATTCTTTGTACGCTTGAAAGAGTTAGGGAAGTAAAAGTTTAAATGATAGGATAAGGGACTTTCTTGCTACCGTCGCTCATCGAAAGTTGTGGGATCTAGGATCAACTTAGTTTAGAAGATTAACGGGTATCGTTCGCAATGCACTCTTTCTCAGGCACTTCAGCATTTCAATTTTTTTTTTCAAAAATTATTTCTTTTCTTTGCTCTACCAGGAATCAATGCTAACGCTTTTGACTACTGTGTCTCGGCGTGCGATCTATGTAGTTTATCAAGGACTGATAACTAACCCATGCTTGTGCTATTTTCTGCTTACACCGTCGGTATACAACCACCCTCCTCAATTTGCGTCCCCTCCTTGTAGGGGAACAACAGCGCGTGTTTTTTACCTCATGTTCTCTTAAGGTTCGCTGTGTGGAGAATGAAGATGTAATTGATTTATTTCTCGTTCCTTAAACCCCTTTAGTTCCTGACGATATTTCTTTAGGGGGCGACAATAACATTATTTTTCAAGTATGGGCGAGAATGCTCTACTCTCGAATGATACGAATTACACATACGCCCAGTACTCTATTTTGAGTGTTCTTTTCTGTTCTCTTACAAGATTCTTTCGCACGAAAAATGTACAGTTCAAAATGTACAAGGCGTAAGATTTTTCCTTTTTACTAAACCTGCTTGAAAAAATTCTAAGCTCGCTTTCCAAAATAGGAACGAATTTTGTCACTAGGATACCAGCTATATTTATTTATGTCACTTTAAATTGATGTTAAGAGTCTCCGATGTTCTCGACTAGTTGAAAAAAGATTGGCATTAATACACATGAACGAATTTCTTTCCTCTGTTCCGATTTATGTAACTATTATCCAGAAGATGTAGGGTAGAACATTTATAACCATCTATAAGTAAATTATTTTCTACCGAGGAATGTGTTCCGACCCCTCTAGAGGCTCTTCCTTGCTTGGCGCTGAACGTCAACGCTCCACATAATTCCTCGCTGGCTCCAAGAAAGTGGAAAAAACTTCCATGGAGCGTTCAAAGATTCGTAAGAAAAGACATGTAAACCTTCCGAGCTTGATAAATATTTGACTATAAAAATTGATGGGAAGATAATACAGCTGTTGCCTCAAGAAAAATCTATCAAACGTTGAGATTTCTCCTTAAGATTCGAGTATTTAGCTGTTTGAATCAACCTTACTATTGTTACAGCTTTGAGGCATTTTCATCTCGGTTGACGGGAACTGAATGATTGTGATGAATTGTTGGTGAATCCAATCAGGATCCCGTTGGCTGGATCTCAATTGAATAAAAAAGTTAATTATAGCTTGTTATATTTTTCTTATATTTTATATTTTCTACATGCTGCGTACAAATTGAGAATAAATCAATATAAAGAGTAGCATGTGTGATCATGTGTTTATTTTCCCAACTTGACGAAGGCACTTCAAGACAACATAGAGTTATTCAAACATGCTCTCAATTTTATCATAGCCCCCAGTGGACAATTGTGATAAATTTTTCAGGTAGGTCCTTGTAAACTATAGAATAGTCATTTGGCTTAAAGCTTCAGAGAAAGTCTCAAATTATGATATTTTCATGAGGCTAGAGTACGTCAAGTGACATAAAGTATTGGTCAGTATTGTGCTTTAGCCTATAAGAGTTTGAATTTTGTCCAGAAAGTAAGGTAATTCTCTTGGTACCGCCTCGAAGAATAAAGTGAAACTGATTTCCTTCGGTCTGATAGAAAGATGTACAATATGTAAATAAAAAACATTCATATATATATTTCTTATAATCTAATCGATAAATTGTGATTTAGCACTCCGACCCAATTTACCGGATTTACTAACTAACTGCGTGTTATACGTGTGGAAAAGGCAACAACTATTGTGGTGATTTAAGAAAGGGACAAAATAAATGAATAATTTATTGGCTTGGGGTCGGTCCATAACGTGAAAAACTCTGCCCTCGGCCGCTGCATTATAAAAACCTCGCTCACATTTTTTCCAATGTGCCTCCCGGGCGGCAGATAACATATCCATCTTGATTAAATTGTTGAGCATTCATCAGCAATTGATTGCCGCAGGAGACTTAAACACTACAACAACAAACAACTTCAACAAAATCTCAACAAACTGAGCTCAACGCGTCCTTGCAGGACATCGAAAAAAACTGGAACGACTACAAAGGAACAAAGAATGAGAACGATGCAAACTAGACGATGGTAGGGTCGAGATGAAACAGTGATCCCCAGTCCATAGAGCACCCCGATATGCGTAGACTGCTTAAATGGACTGCAGTCACATTTTAGGGTCAGCTGGCTCACAACACTCGCCCGACATACAACACCTTTGTGATTCTGATAATAGCAATGACCTCCACGCAAGTTTTTGGAACGTCAGTCTCCGTTCCTGCCAATCTTCCTTTCCCTTTTTTCTTTTTTTCTTTGATGGTCTTCTCTGTCACGCCACCTATCTTCCAGACGCCAATAATTAACAATATCGTGTATCACCGATAAATCAAAATCCTGCCCAAGTTTAAGGTCTGTACGAATTTGAGTTCATTGCTTAACCTACCACAAGAAATACATAAGGCTTTGTATGATGCCTTTAAGAGCAGTAGAAGTGTGACTGTCTGTTATTTTGGGAACTGGCAAAATATCGATCAGAATGAGCTAGGGCCTATCAAGTTTCAGTTTTCTCGTAGGTCTCCTCACGCAAAGGTCCTCCAGAGGAACTTTGCTCCCATTCAATGGCGAGAAGACTTTAAACCAGGAAACCATCTATACAAATCTGCCTGGTGTTATGTTAATCTCCTCAAGCCCAGCATCGATACACATTCGGTGTTTTGATTCAACACTTCGATGTAAGATCAATTACGTGCTAGTCAAGGTGGGTTTTATTATAATCGATACTAAAAGCGGAATTGTTCAAGCGTGTGATTCTGCTACAGACCTGTCCGTGATTAACAAGTAAAATGAGCCAAATTCACAACTTTTCTGTGATAGCAAACTTAACGGTTTCGCGGTAAACTGATGTCAGTGGAGTCTTAAATTCTTCCATCACCAATCATCACCGAATGAAATAGTCGCGTGTAAATTAGTTAATGTCGGTCTCCATTGCCGTAATCTTCGAAACGTTTTTAAAGTAGTCCAGTGAGGTTTCAGAAAGGTTAACCAAGCATAAATGGTCAGAAACTGAAAGTTTCGCTGAGACTGGTTCGGTCTTTCCAAAGGCTTTCTCTAATAGGTAAAAGTATAAAACCGTTTTTAGTTTCGCGTAACACACCGTAATCCAAAATCAGAAGTACACACATTCGTCAATAATTAAAGATCTTAATCAGATGAAGTTCATATGATCGAAAATGACCAAAATGTTTCAGCGATTTCATTTAGAGCCTTTTGAGGAGACAAATATAACTCAGCCGGATATTGCACTCTTGTACTATTGCAATATATTTATTTCTTTTTTTATCCTTTGTCATTTCCACGGAAAATGTTGTTGTTTACTAAAATGGAGATGCAAGGTAAAACATTACATAAACTAGGCTTTAGAGTGAAAAAAAATTTTTGTAAGGGCGAATTCGACAACATATTGAAGAATTCGGTGTAAACTTCTAATACAGTCCCCGAAGAATATCAGCGGCTGGGTAAGGAGGGAAGGGGAGGAAGGGGGGAGGGGGGGGGGGGTTGGTGGCGGCCGAGCTGAAGCTGGGGGGAGCGGGGTAGAGTCCCTTACGTAAACATCTCTAGCTTACCATAAAATTCGTTTGCAAAACTACATCGTCTCGTCATAGACAGTAAATGATGTTGCAATAATAAAATAAAAATTGTACTCCCAGATTTGCAGGAATCTCTGAGTTCTCTTTAAAGGCTCACATATTGAATTTTATTTTATTTTTTAAAAGATTAGTCCGGAAAACTCACAGGGTTCATAGGAAATTTTAGATTATCTAAAAATCATAGGCATTTCGCTGCTTGATTCAAAAGCCTAAGAGAGCCAAGGTAAAAATGATCAAGTCTCAAGCTTGTCAAGAACTAGGATCATAGAGAAAGTTTTGTCATTATTTTTGTTTAGGAACATGTCGGCGAACTAAAAGTCAACGAAGTAAGAGGTTTAGAAAGAACTCTTCCCATTAAGGTTGTTGTATGGCAACAGAATAAACAGAAAATTTGAAAAAAAAAAGGGCATATTCAAGGTAGTGCCCTTTATTTTAAATTATCGAGCTACGTGCTCTCCAAAAAATTTTCTAATTACGAGGAAGTGCGAAGGATGTAAAGTAGAAGTAACTAGGAGTTATTTTCATTTACAGTCACCTTAAAAAGTAGTTGCACCTTAATCAGCATCGTAATCGCGTTTATTATTTGGTCGAAACGACTCTCAGCCCATAACCCAAACATGTTTAACGATAAAATACTTAACGAAGTGCCTTAGAATAACGTTTCAGTAGAAGCAGAAGAAGCAGCAGTAGTTACTGGCCGAAGTATGAAAGAAGAGCGTTAGTGCCTCTTCATTGCGTGATTTGCTCCGAAGCTAGTTTCTCCGACATTGCATCTTATAAAATGGTTTGATAACAATTGTGTATTTTAACTAAAATCAATCACGACTTCGTCACACATGTTTGCCAGCCATTTGAATAAGTTTTCATGTTTTTACTTTGTTTTCTTGTCAGTTCGTTGTGATATTTACTCTTACTTTCAAAGACTGTTGTGATTACGTACTTTGCCCGTGGTTTAACAGCAGCCAATCGAAATGCACTCTGAAAGGAAAAAAAATTGTGCTGTTCAGGTTAAATGGTTCTCGTTGCCCGGTTTCCAGATAAGAATCTTTTTTGTTCGAGACAAAGAAGGCTTATTAACATGTTAGGGAAAGGATAAAGAATAAAGAATACGGTCTGATTTGTTTTATATTCAATTTATCCATAGAAAATATGAGCGGTTAAGGAAGATGAAATTCGTTGTACCGGTCGCAAGAAGGATTCCTTGCGGTCCTGTCGCTTTCAACAAATCATGCCTGACCTTTCTACTGGTGATCGCTTTACTATTTTTTTTTGTAACGTTTATGTACGCCTCCAGAAAGACAAGTTCTGCCCAGCTAGAATTCTCTAGTCGTCACGGCGCTATGAACCAGTTCGTCTCTCCACATCATTTACAAGTTGAACTCACTTCGACGAGGAATTTTGAAATCCCTATACATGCAAAAAAGGCAAAAATTATTATTTTGTCCTACCCAAGGTCTGGATCTTCATTCTTAGGCGACATATTTAATCATCATCCTGGAGTTTTTTACTTATTCGAGCCACTAATTTCGGTACAAAGACGTTTCAGCAGAGATTCGTTATTCGAATATGACTTCTCGTCTTCTTCCTATCAAACCGCAGCGAATGAATTCCTAAGTAATGTTGTGAGATGCAACTTTGAAAGAAGTAATTTTACCCGCTACATTAGAGAAGCTGAGCGCAACAAAAGCTTAGCACTGAAGTCTTCCCCGTTTTGTTCTCAGGATGGATCATGCAAAAAACTCAAACCAAGGCAACTTGAATATGTCTGTCGAAACAGCTACAGCGTTTTTGCCGCAAAAGTGTTGTCACCCAGAGTACCAACCTCCTCTGACTGGATAAGAACGTTTTTACAAAGCTGCAGCTCTGTCAACAATGCCAACCAATGTAGAATTTTTCATTTAGTGCGCGATCCGCGAGCTGTGGCTTATTCTTTAAAGACTGTGCACTTTTTTAGGAGGAAAAAAGACCAACAACGTGAATTTTCGTGGTTTGTGAAGAAAATGTGTCGTCAAATGGAGTTAGACCTCAGCGGTATTTCGACCCTTAAAACTTTATTACCCAATGGATACCGGTTGACTCGGTTCGAAGACCTCGCTGGGAATCCCTTTTCAATGGTGAGCGAGCTTTACAAGTTTGTCGGCATGGAAATGTCGGATGAAGTCAAACAATGGCTGTACGAGGCGACAAAAGCTGGCAATGCCCACAAAGGAGCCTACGAAACCATTCGCGACCCAAAGGAAGTTCTTGAGAAATGGAGAAAGAAAATGAGTCCTGCACAAGTGAAAATTGTTGAGGACCATTGTGCAAGAGTCATAATACAACTGAATTATTCACTGACTTAGAAGTGTATATATGTCCTTAGCCAGGTAAGAAAATAAATTAGTATAGGTTATCGTGATTTCGAGTGAAATTTGAGTGAGTAACAACATGATTTCTCATGCAATTTGGTTTTAAAAAGCACGAGTAAATTTTTCGAGACGACAAAATTGCACGAGCCCGAATTTATAAGTTGTTATTTACACCAAATTGCATGAGATATCATGTTGTTACATATGAATAATTTACATGAAAAACGCATCAAAGAAAGTCAAAACGGACGAAATTTTGCAGCGCGCGCTATTTGTAATTTGCACTCATGTTACATAAAAAATGCACTCGTTTTCAGCCAATCAGCCGCGCTTAATTTTTTCATGTATATTACTAATACTAATACAATGGACAGCGTTGAAGGCGCGTTCTGATTGGCTAATCAAACTCCGAATATCCTTTGACATTCACCTCCAAGCAACTCGGGCGGGATTTGCGCCCGAAAATATTGTAATCGTTGCAGGAATAAATTAGTTTAAGTTATCTCTTTGTGCTTTGCTACCTCAATATTTTAGTATACACTGGAACAAACATTTACCTCGCTCCTTTATTTTCTCTTGGAATTACCAAGAAGACCTTTCCTTAAACGCCTGCAGTCAGTCTCAACAATTTACTTGCCAGTGAAGTTAGGAAATGTCGGAAATCTCAATAAATTACTCGCCAATGCGATATCTTCCTTTCCAGTGGATATTATCATTACAATTACGTAAAAGACCTCATAAAATTTAAAAAAAGTAAAAGTAAAAGCATATCACATTGTGAATTTCTCATTGCTATATAACGCGGTTGTCATGAAAATACAATTTTACATCCGGGTTTTGTATTCGCGCGCTGTTGCCTAGCGACCAAATTTTATGTCAATTTATTGTCTTTCCTACAAGGGAATTTTTTTACAAATAAGTTCGCTTTATCCTCTCTTGGTTACGTTCTCCATCAAAATGCAGACCAGAAAACATGTTTGCGCTCCACACCGCATACATAGACAGGTGTGTTTACGTGAGGAAACTCTCGGCAGCACGAGCTCCATACTGAGAGGACTTCTTGATTTTGTGCTGCGTTTAAGAAAGCATCGGTCTTCTCTTCATCCCTTGTATATTGTTTGCGAAGTCGTCAGTAGGACATCATATCTCACAACAGCCTAAAGGGTCGCATGAGCTCTCGAGGTCAAACAATAGAAGAGGGAAGCTATAGGAAAGAGCAAATGCCTCCGCTGGCTTTAGAAAGAGGAGGAAATTTAAACAGTCAACGAAAGGAATTTCTGAGTTTACTTTCTAACTACTGCATTCATTTTCCAGATATCAGAACTAAAAGTCTATTCTATACACTTAATATTCGACCCCATAGATCTGCATTGGAGTAGCATTTATATCAATCAAGAATTGAGGCGTAGTTCAGTTAGAGGAAGATGTTTCTGGGGTTCTTGTCGATGCGTTCTGGAATTCGATGTTTCTCAAGTTATCGCTATTTTAAGCGTTTTATCTGCAGAAACTTTAAAAATTTTTATCAGCGCAAGGTTCAGATCTGTGAGTGATTTCTTAACCTTGGAGCTTACCTATGAATTAGTCGTTACTACTTGAGATTGTTTATTGCAAGGTTACAAGTCCCGCTACCTCACATACAAGCGTGTATCTTTTGTTAATAGTAGTTGAAGTTGGATTTTGTAGTGACATTTTAACAACAGGGCAGTGGTACATTAAATAAGAAGATATTGTGATCCGATACACCTGGTACCCTTCGCTCAGCGAGTTTGTCTAAAGCTATCTTCCCCCTAACTTCACAACAGTAGTCTTTAAATAAGAAAACAACAACAGTAGCAACAAAATATTGTCCAACTTCAGTAAAGAACTGGAGCAAACGTAAGCAAAATCGATGTTGGAAATCAACGAAATGTCCGACGGAAAGTAAGAAATCGGCATGGACGACGTGGACTACAGGCTATTAATGGATCCGGTTAGCTTTCTAAGTAAATTAAGCGAAGCTGAATATTAAAAACCTATATACAACTTGATACAATGTGCTACTGCCTCGACCCTAAGCTGAAGCTATCACGTAACACGGAATAAGTGACCACTATTAACCTAATTATTCTATAAATAATAGAATTTTTAAAATCTTGACGTTCAAGTGCCACAACTTCCTCTTTATGTCTTTCATCAGCTGTGATATTTACTGGCACGACGCAGACACCCAGAGCTGTACCGAAGGGCGCCCCGTCTGATTCAACACGGGGAATGGTGTTGTCTAACGGCTCTTGAAGACTCCCACGGCTATTTGTAACATTTGAGGATTCGGGTACACTGCCTTGGCGTGGTGTGTCCTTGTTAGGGTTTTCCCATAATGCATGCGTGTGGCCACTTGATTGCTTTTGATCAATGGAGTTAGTTGAGCTGGTTGTCTTTATGGTTACACGAGAGACATTGTCGTTACTGTCTTCTGTGTTTGCATCATCTACGACAGAATAATTAAGAATAAGACATTGAATATCTAACCCACAACCCATAGTTCCACAAGTTTGTAGAAGTTAATAGCAGAACAGCGTATGAGACAAAAACGCGAGTCAGGAGTTTAATTTCTGACCGTTTTTGGTTATATCTTGAAAGAAATAAACTAAGTTTTTGGTATCTCTCTAGCGTATCCTAAAACAATTATTTACCTCAGTGACGGTTAAAATGGTGAAAATTCACCTTCACCTCGGTGAAAAATTGTTTACAATTAGTATAGACCACACGGGCGAATAGCACTTTTCGCGCAAGCTGATTGGCTAGTTCGGAAGTGGTTAGCAAGTACTGTTCACCTTCAAGCAGCCGAAGGCATCTTCTCATGGAGATTTCTTGAATCTGAGACGGAGTCAATTAGATTTTCAAATATCAAATTCCTTAAAATCGCGCGTCAACAGTTTAATTTCCAACAATTTTGGTTTCTGTGTAGTATATACAAAAACAATTATTCACCTCCACTTCGGTAAATAATTGTTTTAACAATTATTCACCGAAGTGAATAATATTTAAAAATAATGAACAAAAATACTTTTACAAAAATACTAGATTTACATCTTCATACCACTCAAATCTATTAGGTGTACGTCGCCCTCTTGCAAACCAGCTTTAACCAAGATTGCAATGACATCAGGCCTTTGGATATTCCTCAGCATATCCACTAAGTGCCGGACTGTTTTTGCTCTTTGAAACATTATCTCGAGCACCCCATTCATCATTCCATCTGCACCATAGTAGTCTAAACTTTGTACTGTTTGAAAGCTCAGAGACATCTCGGCCGCCATGGCTTTCCAATTGTTTCTGAGGGGGCTAGGGTTGTTCAGCAACATAACAAGCTCGCTGAGAGTTGAACTTGGGACATCTTTCAATAGTTGCTCTGAATAACACACACAACCAATGTAAAATTAAAGCAAAAACAAACTAACACAACAACAACAACGAAAAAACAACAAACAAAAGAACAAAAAAACCCCAAAGAATTCATAAAGGTGAGTATTCATATTTATCGTGATTCGAGGTAACTTATCTTTTTGCTTGATGTTTCCTCGATTTAAGATGAAAGATGCCTACATCCTTTCTTGAATAAGCGAAATTTTTCAATTATTGTTTATTCTACCCCAAACGCGCTTAAGTGTTACATTCAAATTACGTCCTTTTTGAAAAGTTCTAGAACACGCGGTTAAATTTTCTTGTATATATCTAAATATATATATATATATATATATATATATAGACTTAAATAATTTAATAAATGTCAGGAAATCGTGCTTTGACAGAAAAAGAAATAAAAGTAAGATGTTATTTTATGCAAATAAAAGTTTCGAAGTTTACTTCGGTTGCGTCAAAACAGTTTTTGTAAGGTCAATGCCTTACAAAAATGTTAGTAATTTCGAGTTACATGAATTTGTTTCCAAAAATGCATATCTCAGCAACCAGACAAAACTGTCATGTTATACGTTTACAAGTTAATATTAGTCTTTATATTCTCCGCACTTTTCTTTTTACATTTCTTCTGGAATTGACAAGGAGAATTTGTCTGACAATCAGGAGCATCTTAAATTGGTGATCATTTCCTTTATTCTCATGACCTTCATATTTGATTCAAGGATGATACTGTGAGGAGAAAGTAGAAACCAGTCACTCTTAGAGGTTTAAGGGTTTAACGGTTTACGAAAACATTCTCACCGGGGCCTGTGATTCTTTCTGTAGTTGTTCTTACTGATGGACCGGTGGAGTAGCTTGCTGTTACAAAAAAAAACAAAAAATGCACAGTTTTTCACATATCTGACATTTATTTCTGTTTTTGTTTTCGTTTTGTATTATTATCAGTATTTTTATGAATATAATCATAATCATTATATACATCATAATTACTACTAATATTGTTAGTATCATTTGGAATTATTCCTACATTTTGTTTGCTTTTTGATTTGTTTTGTTTTACTTTTTGTCTATTTTAGAATCAATAGAGATTGTCCAAACCAAGTAACTAAATCGTAGTACGACTCTTTCATTCTTAGCATTACCTCTTCGCTGCCCGGAGTAACAAGTCATTCGCGATCTGTAACCAACATTGACGTTTCCCCCAGTAACGAATACTGAGTATTTTCCTTGTGTTGCTAAAAAAAAAAAAAAAAAAGGCAAATACAAATATCAGAAGAGGGCTATCGATTAATGTAGCGTACAAAAAAGCCCTCGTTACTGGAGCTTTGGCGCGAGGGTTTCTTCGCCCGCGGGAAAGTGGGAAGCCTTGAACAACACGAGCCAACGAGGGGTCGATCCTCGAAGGGTCTAACATTATTAGCGCCAGACTCCCAGCTAATCTCTATCCGACTCATCTGAAATTTTCCCTTGGGAGGAGAAACTTGTGTCTATCAACGTTAATGATAGGGGCTGCTCGCATGCTACGATCAATGAAGTTCGTTCAAATTTTATAGTTACACTTATAGTTTTCAGTTGTAACGCGACAATTCGTTACAACAGAGAGGCTTTCCTCAAACAATGTAGTAGTGTTTCCTTTAAGGAAGAAACTGAAGCAAAGCGTTTTTTTTTTCTACGCCTAGCTGTGTATTCTCATGATTTGCGTGGAAAGCCTCTTTCGATTAAAAAAGTCTAGGAAGTATAAAGCAGCATCAGTGTACCTTGTAGGAGCCCAGCCATCAGCTTTGTCAACACTAGGAGACAAAATTGTAATACAAGTGGCATGAATTATACTTTTAATGTACATGAAAAAATTACGCGCTTCTGATTAGCTGAAAACGAGCGTATTTTCATGTAACGCGGGTGCAAAGTTGTAACGTGAGTGCAAATGTCAAATAGCGCGCGTAAGCTTTCG
Source organism: Pocillopora damicornis (assembly GCF_964200805.1). NCBI lineage: Eukaryota > Metazoa > Cnidaria > Anthozoa > Scleractinia > Pocilloporidae > Pocillopora > Pocillopora damicornis. Next base: position 19,240,198 of record NC_142678.1, read on the forward strand.
AAATTTCGTCTGTAATGACTTTCTGCGATGTCTTTTCGTGTACACTATTGACAAGTAATAACATCATTTCTCTTACTATTAATTTGGTGTAATGAGCACTTGACAAATTTTCAAAGACTACAAATTGCACTTGCCTTACGTGCTCGGGCAATTTTGCTGTCTTTGAAAAATGTATTCGTGCTTATTTACATCAAATTGCACTCGTAAGCATGTAATCACATGTAATTATTTTGTTTTGTGTTTATTATTATTATCATGCCGCTCATTGAAATTGCTTTATTAGAAAAACTTCCGTTTTCAAACACTATTCTAACTTTGAATAACCAATATGGCTGGTGAAAGTTATTATCCGACAAGACTTGATTGGGAAGTTTGTCGTATCCTACTGGTGAGGATATTGATAACATCGTTCCCGCTTTTGCGACTCTTTTTCTTTGAGAAATCAGTGGATTTGCGATGCTCAGCACAAATAGAGAAAATTTGTGCAATGGACCAAGGCTATTCCAACGCACTTACTATTTAAGAATTATATTATGACCTCGATAATTCTATTGAGGTGATAGTTGACGAGAAAGGACGTGGACCGAATCAACTATCACGCATATAAATTTCGCAGGAATAATCTAATTTTACAAAAGAAATCAGTTAATCGAAATTAACATTACGACAAGTTCGTGTTTTTATTTTATTTTGTTTAAATTCGCACGCTATCAGACTACTCATTCAACATGAGATAGACCGCGAGTAGCGTAGCCAAACAAATTGCAGCGTCTGTCATCGTATTCCTGTGTTTATAATAAATGATAGCAGACCGATAAAGTACCGTCCTAAAAAAGCTTTAATCATCGAATCAATTCCGGCTTGAACTACTTTCACTTTCACCACCACAGTTAAAAGTAAGAAATCTGTTACTGCTTTGAAAATCATAACGCAAAATGTAGTTGCGAGAGAAGCATTTTAATCCTCTTCTTTTACGGAAAGAGTTTCTTTCGCAAGCAAGTCACTTTGTCTCACTCCTACCGGTAATCATGCTGTTTAACTGGCCCTTAAATTATTTATTCCCATTTTTTAATTATGCTTTTTGGACGTAGATCAAAATAAACAGTGGGTTAGAAACTTGTAAAGAAGATGCGTCGCGGATACGACGAATATAGAAAGTGAAAATGGCTATTTTTAGTAATCCCCTTTCGCGATATATGATGAAACACAAAGACCTAAAACAGCAGAAAATGGGTAAAGAAGAACAGGAATGAAAAAAAATATATATTTGTGATCAGTACTTCGAAATCAATCCGAACTATTAGGGAAACCGTAAAACTCGCTTTCGTGATCAATTTAAATAACACTGAGTAGACTTTGCTGCGCGATACCTCAGCCTTTTGATGATCTCAGTCATGGCTGACATTGGATAGTTTTAAATCTTGCTTCAATTGTTTGAAGTCAAGAGGAAAGTTTACAATTTCTATCACGAACGATAAGATATAGAAACAAACTAATATCAACATATTCGAACAGTAATAAAGGTTTTTGTTCATGACACTTACGTATTTAAAATATGATCTTTATACACTTGCAAGTCCAGCACTGTAGGTATAGAAATAAGCCCAGCTTTTGGCTCGACTAGGACTTAAAAATCTCTTCTTTCTTTCACATACATATGGTAATTTTATTTTTCCTAATCTGTGAAAAGACCTTTTTATCCTCTCATTTCGAAAGTGCAAATGGGGAAAGCCCTTTGAGTTGTCATTTGTATTTTTAGCCTTAAAATGCCTTCAGACTTTATGTAGCCAGGCTAACTAACATTTTTCGACCTAACAGAATCTTTCAGTTTCAAAATCCTGAGTGAAAATGGAATATTCTCCAGTGTTTTATTTCAAGACATTCTGACAGTTAACGTCATTAATTCTTTGTCTGTATGTATGTGTGCATGTTTCTATATATTGGCTCAAATTATAAGTGCTAAAGTTGCACATAATGCTGTTAAATTTAACCTTCTAGCCAAAACATAAAAAAAATGCGTTGTATCAAAAAAAATTTGAAATTTACATGAGAAAGTGGATTATTCATAGTTTGCTACCCCATTAATTCTGTTTAAAACTTTGATCTCATTAAATCTTAAAATTTCATTCATCATAAGATTATAATTGTCATTCTCTGTTGAGTTATAAATTCAATTATTGTGTGCTAATTCAAACTTAAGACGACGGTAGAAAGTTCACGATATACCTTGAAAATATGAAAACCTAAGTTTTATGGCAGCTTATAGAATTAAAACAAATCTGCTGCTTTCCACAAATTTTGCAAAGGTGTTACTCGACCTGTGCTCAACATTTCACATAGAGAAATACAAACACAAAGAAAATTCACATAAAACTTCTTTGAATAAAAACTTTCACAACATGTAGATATAAGTATCCAAAATTAACAGTTGATGGGCTAGGAACCATGAAATGCCATTATGGGCTGAAAAACCTAATTTGCATCTCATTTGCAACAGTTTCTCTGCAGCCACAGTACGTTGCAATGGGGAAAACAAGTAAACAGTGAAGGTCATGCCATACTGAGATATAAGTATTAGAGAAGACTGCAAGCCTTTAATTCATTTTCATGAATTACAGTAAGAAAGTCAAAGTGAACAACTCTGAGAGGAAAAACGTCAACTCATTTTATTTATAGTTAAGGCTAACTATTGGTTGATGCACAATGAAGTATTTTAAAGGAGGTAAATTACCTAATTTATCTTTACAAGAATAATTTTTTCCTATTTTGTGACTTTTTTTAAGTTTGATTGCTTTTGTATTTTTTAACTTTTTTTGTTTGCATCTTTATTTGTTTGTTTTTTCCATAACACACTAGAGACCTGACCTAACTCAGTAATTAAGGTTACTACATAGATGAACAGTTTCAATCTATTGATGGCTGTTACATTATGTCTATTCTGGATAAAAAAGGCCAAAAAAATTTTGGTCCAATTCCCATGGCAACCTTTACCAAATTTATATAGGTACAATAGTATAATCATAATGTCAAAATCTGTCTCTAACATGAAATTAATATTATTTTTGTTTTTGTTTTGGTTGACCAAAATTTTGTGAAAGGAGGACCTTTACAACACACAGTAAAACATGTGTATGATTAAAATCTTTGACACATTTTGGACTTTTTAACTCCATTCCTTTCACAATTAGAGGACTGGCATTTCTCACTGGTATTCTGTGGCAAGGGAATTCTGCGGCAAGGGAATTCTGCCATAAATATATTAGACATTTTGCTATGAAAATTCTCAGTTCTAACTAAGATATAACAGAGCCTGCGTCAAGCAGTATTGTAGCATATAGTAATTAATGTTGATAAATAAACTATGATGACATTCAAACCAATAATTTTGAAAAGAATATAAATAAATAAATAAGAGATAGATCAATATTTCAGTTACATCAACAGAAGCTTAATTTGAAGAGGAAAATGAACAAAAAACTTTGTTTCCACTTATGAACAGTTTACTGAGAAATATTTAAACAATTAACAAGCTCCTCCAAAGCATTAATTGTACCGTCTTCAGGGGTTCACATGGCTGCTTCCCCTCTGCAACAGGGTTAACACCTCTTCTGAGCTCTCCTCCTCTGAAACAAGACAAGACAGTAGTGATTACAAGCTCCCTCTGATTCTCAGAACTACCTTAAAAGTAATATAACTGAAATAATATTTAATAAATAGTATAACTAATAAAAGAAAATTTCTTAATCTGCTCCTTTGGGTATCCTAAGTTTCTCACTTTGTGATACCAAAGAGATGCTGATGATCTGAGTTACTTCCTTTATAACCCAAAAACAGGATTGAAATAATGAGGGTGTATTTTAATTTACTAACAGTCCTATTGTAGTCTTCTGATGGGTTGTTTCTTGCACAAGATACATGCATCAACATCATTAACACAATCATTGTCATTGTCATTCTATCTTTAAATTAAGTGCCAACAACAGAAACTAAAGAAACATCAATAACAGACAGTTGGATCATCATGTTTATCTATTATTTTAAAAACATTTCAAATATACAAGAAACTATGTCTACTTTGGTTTTGAAAAAGAGACATCACATAAATTTTTTTTTGTCTGCAAAAAAAAAAAAACACAAAAAATGAAAGAAGGGAAACAGAACACACAAAAGATATTTTTTGACCACATGAAAAATGAAATTCTACATACACAAAGTGTAAAATTTGCACCCATGTGGCAGTGGGTAAATGCTTCACCCTTGAATATAGCTTGTACCTGAAACACTTGGATGAAGATCTGGATGGTCAGGATAGCCAGCTTTAATGAGGACACTAAGGGCATCATACCTCTGCATCTCCCTCAACACTTCCACTAGGTGGCCAAGATTCACGTTGCGTTCCTTCATCAGTTGGAAAATTGCATCCATACCATGGCATTCATGGTCTGTGTTGTCTTTTAGTGATATTGCCTCTTCTAGTGTCAAGTTGAAGAGTTTCGCTGCTAAATCTATTCGGTCTCTTATCAACAGTGCACTGAGTTGAGAATACACAGTGTAAGGTATTGATGATATCAATTGATCTGAAAAGAAATTAATCAAAAACTCCTGTTGGTAATGAGCTGTGACTGCAATCCACACAATGAGAATAATATTGATCCTCCGATCCCTTACCTACAGTGACTACCTTAGAGCACTCTAAGTTTAAAATTCCACATATCCATACATATATGCCTATTATTTTTTCCTCTTTTACTATATGGGGTCTCAGGACATCTCAAAATGACACTGTTTGATCAGAAATCTCTATGTGCACAACATTGGAAAATCTATGACTCCTGTGAAGGTAACATGATGAGAGTTAAACTGAATAAGAAAACACTGTCTATTTTCCCTATTAATTAATATTTGCTGTTCACATTTATACTACTAGGTAGAGAGCAGCACTGAGAGAGCTAATGCACCTGGCCTAGGACTGGAACCAAAATCTCTTAATTCAGCATATACCAAACATAAGAAATTTCTCAGTAAGCTAAGGTTATGGGTGGTAAGCACTTTTTACCATGGAATAAAAAGACTATGTATTACCTGGACCAGTAATTTTTGCAAAAGTTGATTTTGATGACAATGTGTGATATCTTGTTTTATTACCTTTAAAAATAATAGTAAAAAAGTGTCATGGATTTAAGGTTCAATTTTTTTTAAGACAGACTTAAAATGAATAATTTTTTTATATTATCTTTGCTTAATACATATGTACATGAACTGTTTCATCTCTAGCGTCTAGTTTCTTCCATCAGAATTACAGTTGAATCCAACAGTATGTTCATGGAAATAAAGAAAATGACTTTCTTAGAGAATATTTATGCTGATGTTTGGGTGGAAAGGGTTAATTAAGCCAAAGTGAACTGTATTTACCTGATCATGTTACTCTCTAATATAGCTGCTGCATATCTCCCTTAATTCAACATATTCAAACTGAAACAAATTTCTTGGAAAAAAATTTCCCTACCTGTTCTGTATGTGACATCCATTCTTGAATTATCACCACAGAGGACATGCCCACCACTAACATTGACTTTAAATTTTCTATTCCCTATTTGAAACATGGTGCAACTTTGTTATAATTTCATTATGTACGTTAGGAACACACATATAAACAGTATCGATAATTTTAACAAACGTTTAAGGAGATATTGTCTAAATTACAACAAAAAAGATATTTATATTGAGTTATTCTCAGCGATTCAAAATTTGAGAACAAATTGGAGAAGAATAAATAAAATAAAAACTTAAAATTTCAAACAAGAGTTCTGGCGATGCATTCATATAATTAGGCAAGGTCAGTAAAACTATAACAAAATATTTAACTTCTCTCCTTGCCTGTGATTATTTATTATAATGTCAGATATGTCATTTGCCAAAAAGAATAACACTATTAAACTCTGGGTTGTTACCAAGCACCAGCAGCTTGCAAAATTTGCAGAATGAAAAAGCGGCGATCCCCAGTTGGATTTTTGACCGTGAATGCACTGCAGGGACTTTTGAGGAAATTAATGCACTTACAATCCCTGAAAATCTTTGAGTTGGCCTCTCTTAAAATTTCAGTCAGCCGCCCGATTTCTGAGCTACAACCTTGCATTACAACTTTAATTAAATATGAGGTTTTTTTATCCAAATTTCTTCAGCTTTAGTACGATTTCAACTTAATTATTTTCATGCTATTACAGAGCTTGTAGCTGCCTACGAAATATGTTTCACCGCACACAGTTCCTTAATTTATTACAATTAAAGCCAGGCTCAAATATTTTACACTTCATGCACACAACAGCTGCCTTCTGTTCTTCAGTAGCCGAATAATTTCTGGGACGAAAAAATAAAACTACATAAAGCTGACGAAGATCGGGAGAGCCCTCGATGGACACGTTGTACAATCTACTGCAGCTCCGCTCGGTAGCCAGTGCGACTCACATTCAAGTCATAATGGAGAAAAGAAGAGCTTTTCGAAGTAGAATTAATCACATAAGACATTATGTTCATCAAAATACCTGCATTCTGTACATTCATATTTACTTCTGAAATTGACTATTTTCTGTAGCTTCTTTCGAGTGTTTCCCAGCGTAAAACCGTCGTTATGAGTCAGTCCGATTTATAGTTATACGAATTCAATGTTTGGCTTGCAGATTGATTAGTGCAAACTGTTATTTAACCGGCAGTAACGACGCAACATCCACTCAGACAGTGACGTACAGTATAATTTTGAAAAGGAAACCGATAACAATTTATTTTGGGAAAATTACCTTTGGCATTGGGGAATCCCCTTACTCATGTGTTTTCGATTGACATCCACGCGACAATCAACGCGTCCTCTGTGTGATTTTAGGCCTTTTAAAGGCATGCCAACAATCGGGAGTCGGTGATTCTCTGGTATTTTACCTAACACTGTCTTAGATATCACCTCTGTAGATATATGAATACATTTTCATCCCGAAAAATGGCAGAAACTGGGAACGGATTATGCAAGGCGCTCTGAACATTCTAAGATGAAGTCCAAAATGGAAATCAATCGACTGGGAACTAATAATCGAACCCAGTTCTCCTCGTGAGTAACTGAAAGTTAAGCCGGAAGAGAAAATCCCAAGTTCCTGGAAATTTCTTCCCCATCTAAACTTCCGATGTTAAAAACGAACACGCGAGTCAAAATCATTTCGACGGTGCGGTTGGAAGTTACGAGTTCCCTTAAACTTTTTCCCTATCTTACAGGCTCTCTTTTACGGCTAACAGTTAAAATTTTGGCCATTTTATGGCTAACGATTACTTTCTTTCGCATTGTGATGAAATTTCAATTTTACAGTAAACTTTTTTCAACTAACGGTTACAATTTGCAAATTTTTACGCGTAACGGCTTAATTAACCCTATCGAGAACCCTACCTTAGTGAGCGTTTGAATATTCTTGTACAGGAAGCGGATACACTAAACACCACCTCAATAGAGCCCCATCGTTCTTTACATGTTTCGACATTAGTAAATTCATAAATCTGCTAGGTTTGGACTTCCTGCCTAAGCAGTTTTCACGAAATGTACAGCTAATTTTATATTTAATGCGCTTTGTTATCTTTGGTTTCACATCCGCCCACAGACCTTAGAACTTCCACGGATTTATGGTTATAGCTTTCAAGTACGTACTCAGCATCTGACGGGTGTGCTATTGCAATTCACCTCTATTTTGGTACTATTGTACATGAGGTTTAATAGTAATTGCCATTCTCTATTTTGCCTCAGCCAAGTCATTCCGCTAAGAACTGAAAGTTACTCATCCTTAAGTCTAAAATTTCTTGCTGCTTCATAAGTCTAGCCAGGTACTGAAACCATTCGCGTTTCATACAACGAACTGAATAGTCAAACGCTAGAATTGGTCAGTCATTTCAGTTGAGACGCGAAGCTAACGTCAAAAATGCAATGTCAGACATGACACACGTTTTTGAAAATGATAGTGAAAGAGTTACGAACGTGTTCAGCCTGACCTTTTTAGAGGAAAGGAAGCAAAGAAGCCACACGAATAAAACACTGAGTCCCCCATTCTTGGCAATATTGGCATATTTTCCGTCCGATATACTCGTGATCACAGTCATTGCACGGAATATAAGAAATAGTGTCGGTTTGTTGTTCTTTCGTAAAAGGATCCTTAGGTTTGGCAATATTGGCATATATTTGCCAAACCTAGGGATCCTGCTGTCACGAAAGAACAACGAACCGACGCTATTAATTCTATTCCGTGCAATGACTGTGACCATGTGTATACCGGACAGACCAAACGTCAGTTTGTTACACGTTTGAAGGAGCATCAAAAAGAGGTCTTCTTTTGCAAAAAGGGAAATTCAGCTTTGTCGGAGCACACATGCCTAACCCACAAGACTTGCACGCAGATTTAACGAGCAGATAACGAGAGGAATAAGTCCTCTCCCCACAAAAGGCTTGAGTGCTCATCAGAGAACATCTCTATGATTTGACGCAATGAACTGATCTGACAAGCGCTTAACCGCTAAACATAAAAATAAATTCACAACTTGTAATACTAATCGTAGAGAAAAAAAACCCCTCTCTTGTAATCGGAGAGAACTGCCCATTCATGGCTCTTCATTCTTTAATATAATAATCAAACTATCACGTTCGAGATATCAAAGAATCTTTTACGTTTAAGGGTTAAACCTTTTCTAGACCTGTTTGTGGGCAGTCAAAGAAGGAAAGTATCATTTAAAAGTTAATATGCTTTTTCAGTTTCTCTTTCAACTTATACGCTCTATTTACACCATATCACAATATATGTGTGCGATTCAGAAGTGTATTAAAATATTTCCCTACTCTAACTCTCCCCGTGGGGAGTTACCTGAGGGACTGGGCGAGAAGAATTTTCTGCCTCTATGATAGTCCTGTCCACAATTTTTCCAAGGATGTTTTAAAAAAGCAAACTACCATGTTTTAATCAAATTATTTCGCAGTTTCTTTTATACCACATCTACTTTAAATACACCATTTCCATTCACAGAATTAAGATATCTTGGTTAAGAGAAGACTTGTCTGTATGCCTCTAATCGTCCATTTTGATGGCGTAATCTTTTAAATCTTGAACCCTGAGGACAAGTAGTAAACAAAAGGGAAAAGGGAACAAGAGAAGAGTGAGAAGTAATTAACTACAAATTTGTACACAAATCAAGCCTTTACAATCTAAAATAAGTAAACACAGTCTGCCTACTATTCTCTACTTTTCTAAGCTGTTGCACGATCAAGAGCTTCTCCAGTCTGTGATCACTTCCTTTGTTCTCGTGACTTACATGTATGATTCAGGGGTGATATTGTAAGGAGAAATTAGATGTTAGTCACTCTTAGGGGTTAAAGGGTTAACCTCGGTGAAAGTCAACAAAACAAGTAGGCTAGTACTTTTGATTGAGGGGCTCAATTCGGGCGATTTCCAGCGCAATAATTAGTGGACCACGGTTCTTTCAACTATGACGTGCAAAAGGAGTTTGGAGCGGATGGGGGTTGGGGAAGGAGTAGCAACCTACGATAAAACAGCAAACGTATATTGTGTCGTTGAGGTACGCTAGTTCTAGGTACAGTACTTACTTGTAATTTGCTATGCTGTCTGTTACCCATTCTAAAGACACAGGGATCGTGTTCAAGTGACGACAGACCACTGTGACACAAAGAAAGAAAGATGAGAAGAAAAGACGATAATATTAACTTAGTAGAAAAAGGAATAATGGCCAAAAATAAAGTTGTTTCAAACAAGATAAAGGTAATCAGTTTTCATATGAGAAGTGACAGTGTAACAAAAAAAAAACTGACAAGAACAAAAAACAAAAACAAGGTGAAATGTTGACTGCAGCACAGCGTAGAACTAGGAGAATGAGCCTTACCGTTCAAGTGATCAATGTTTGTTTTCGTATCTTTATCAAGGACAACAACTTTTCGGCCATCCTAGAAAGACAATAGCATTCACTTAATGCCGAGCTCAGGGGATACATCGGAAGTGTTTTTAAGTCGGGGAAGGAAGAGGGAAGGGGGATGGGAGATGGAGCAACACTTTCGCCATACAGGTAATTTAGGGCATGCTAGTTAGTTCTGTTATTTTAAGTCACCACTTTTCTTATTAAAGACATGCGTTGCACTACCTTAAAAGCCTACATCCTTATCTAGAGTTCGGGAAATTACAATGAGTTAAAGGGGAAAAAAACGCAAACAAACAAAAGAGACAAAAATATATAAGGAAACATGAAGAAATGAAAATGAAATTAAACAAAGAGGAAGAAAAGAGTAGAACCAAATAGACTCACCTTTCCGATTCTTTTTAAATTTTCAACATCGGAAAAGACATGTGCTCCACAAAATTTTAAAAGCTGGCTGAGCTGGTCTGTAGTTGAAGAAAAAAAAAGCCATTTAATAAAGTCATTTTTTGCGCCGCTCGCCTCGCGCTTGCTTCCGTTCTCCTGAAAACGCAAAAAAATCCCACCTGTTCCGCAGGCTATTTAGGAAATTAAACAAAGATGAGATTTTATGCAAGATGTAAGAGCTATAAAGGCTCACAACTGAACAGCTTCTCAAAATTCACTTTAATGCCACAAATCTTCACAAGGAGCAGACAATTCAAAAGAAGTACCTTTTGCGACCGCTGCACTAAACTTGCCAAAGCAGAGAACGTGGAAGTCTTCGAACAATAGTGCTTCCTGGAAAAAATAATAAGTAGGAGACGAGTTTTGGGAGAGATATACCTAGAAGGCAAGACCAAGCAAGAGAAAACCTTCAACTGGTCAGCTGGGTTCAACCGATGTTCGTGAGATCTTAAGTTCGGTGCTACATCGCAATAACAACGAAGTCTACCGCTTGCAAAATTAATCGGGGTTTTGTATAAAATCTCACTTTCATCGCATACAGAGGCTAGTTGAGTGGTAAATGCAACAGAGTGTTTAGTACAAATTGAAACGTTTGATATTGTTTCATTTCCTAACAAAGGCATATATTTTTTTAGACATACCTTCTTACTTCTAGCTGTTCTTGCCAAGCAAGGGATAGAAGTTTGTCCAAGACCAGCGTCACCCCTCACTTCATAATCCGCCTGAGGAAAAAAAATAACGTATAACTCCCAACCCTTTACACCCTAACATCGGTATTCATATCCCTCATTCTGTTCTCCTTTCATTTCCTCTGGAGCTGACAAGAAGAATTTGTCTGAAAATCAGGAGCTTCCTAAATTGATGATCATTTCCTTTATTCTCATGACCTTAACATTTGATTCAAGGGTGATACTGTGAGGAGAAAGTAGAAGCCAGTCACTCTTAGGGGTTAAAGGGTTAAGGAGTGAACGCTTGTTATTCTCCCCTTAATTGTGGAAAAAATGTAACTGTGGCATTCAAGGGATGGTGCCATTATGAAACAATCCATGGGTAAGTAGCCTTAAACTAATCGAAAATATGTTTCTCTCGCGCGTGATTTTTTCAAGCGAATGATCGAAAAGACAGTCAGACAAACGGACTGGTAAATTAGCGAGCGGAAATTCACTGAATTACACGGAGACAAGAATAAGTACACTAGTCCAGCTTTAAAGCTGAAATCGTCCAACCCATCAAAATAACGAAAATAAATAAATAAGTGCTAAAATAGAAGACCTACTTACCTCCGCTACAAGTGCTTTGGCTGCAATACACGCAGTGATCCCTAAAAAAGAAGAAAATGGAAAACTGTTGCAAAAAGAGGATACAAGAATAAAAACTTTTTTTTTGTCGCAATTCAACTGCTGTCATGCAAAGTGCAGCAAAGTCAAATTATATAACCACAATGAAATTTAGTTGCTGCTAAAAACACTTTTCTGCGCAAAAGAGAAACTCGATGTATGTGGCTACTTTTCTTTCCTTTTGAGGTGTACTCAAAGTAATCTGCGTACTATTAAACTGGAAAATATCATGGAAATGACGTGCACTAAACAAGCGTTCAATCACTCTTCATAGTAAGGCTAGCTGCACGAGGTCGCACGACGATGTGACCCCTGGGCTTTGATTGGCTTCTCGAGCTGGAAAGATGGGTTTATATCCAGCCCTGTTGACCTAGCACTTGGTTAATAGCGCTTGCTTCAAAACACAAAAGGCATGATTACTGTAGCAAGAAAGAAAAGTAGGATAGCGGAGCGGAGAGTAGCAAAGGTATATCGGACTCGACTGGCAAACTGACACTGTGAACTTACAGTGATGACTGACAATCCATTTACCAAGAGCCAATCCCAGTAAGTACTTCATGGTATAACTGTGACGTGTCACCTGCATGTTTTCATCTGAAAGGAGCAAAATTCATTGCCGTTATCATCTTAGAATACAGTTTGACCTGATTATGTTTGATGATAAATTTAATGATGTTTGATAATTCAAACATCCTTGTTCCTTATCCGCCACAATAATTTCCTTTGAGAAAAAATACCTTAAAATAAAACTAAGCCCCCCCCCCCAAAAAAAAAAAAATTACTTCTTTCAGTCAATAAAACACTCCTTAAGAGAATCAAGTTTAAATTCCTATGTTTCGTTGTCAGACTCAATATAAACACACATATATAAACAATTACCTTCGTACAACTTGATGAGTCAGAAAACTTGAAAAATACAATTGATAAGATTCGTTCTTTGTTAAAGTTCTACTTCTTGGACAAAAAATTTTAAAACTTAAATAAAGAAATATTAAATAAGAAATTTTAGTCATGTAGAACCGAAAAAAAAAAAAAAAAGAGAAGGACAAAACCCTCACGCAGAATTTTACGTAATACGGTATGTAGAGAAATCTGGAAATTTGTGATACATGTACACATACCGTCGGTCACACAGTGAGCGTCCGGGTCATGAGCTATTCTCAATAGTACACTTAAAACGACGTACCAGACAATATTTACCAACCTGTTGCCATGATCACGTGAGTAGTCTTGCTGTTAAATTCGCTAGCCAGCTTCCCGCCATACGTTTCGGCAAGAACACGAGCTTCCGCCTGCAATTAGACCAACAATTGTAAGCTACAGCGATAACCGGCCTGACTGAATACATTAAATGTTTTAGTTCAAAAAAGAAGGATAACACAAAGTATTCCATACGTTCCATACATGCTGCAAAAGATCATCAAATGCTCCTGATTTTTTGATGATTGGGACGTAACTCGCCTGTTACACCAGTGGCAGCCACTTGTGGAAAAGTTATTGAAAGCTTCACATTTAAGCTCATTTCTGATGTATTTGGTCGGTGTAAAGGATCGCCGAGACAATTGTTTGGACAAGTCGTTGCAAAAATCCTAAGAACGACCCGAGCGTCATTCTTAAAATCTGTCAGTTGGCGCTTTCTGTCGGCCCTGGAGAACTTCCGCTGTCCACCTTAAACGACTTTTTCTTATTCTAACTGAATAACAATAATTATAGGGGGATAGAAATCTCAAGTTCCAGAGCAAGCGATATACTTACCAGCTGCTTCCTGTTTAGACGAGTAGCCACAAAAGATGGAGGTTTAGTCTTCTCACTTCGTGAGTTGTCCTTCTTCCGGTTCCTCGGGCTCTCTGGTGTGTTCGTGGCAGTGCTCAGTTCTATGAATGTCTCATCGGATAACCGACATTGAGCACGTGACACACCCTCAATCAACAGGCCATCAGCTGACAGAGAATCTCTTGATGTACTCTCTTGGGATCGAGCATCACGTGTCACAACACGTGCTTGGTCATGCGGCATATCGTCACCAGACGCAGTTTTATGTGACAGTAACCTCGTAGAGTTCCTTCCAGAGATCGTGGAGGCTTCAGCAGAGCGCTTGCGTGAATAAATGAAAGGAGATCTCTTCTTTATAGGCGATAGTCCTTTTGCCAACCCATGTGATATTGGAGAATGACTGGCCGCATTGACATCTTTCACTCTTCTCGTAAACAGCAAGCTAACAACTGGAGATTTTCTGGGGACAAGTTCATCGACTACTTTTCTCCTCTTAACAAGCAAAAGAGACCCAGTCTTAGAATTCACAGGGTCCCTATCGTCAATAACAATTAAACCTCCATCTCTTTCCTGAGATTTTTGAATCTCACGGGAACTGCGCGGTGGAGAAGGCGTCTTATCTTGTCGGTTCCCGACGGATGTGATGCTCAATCCATCATCTTCGTGACTCGGTGACAAAGCGCGCTTCCGTGAGCACGATCTGACAGCATTTTCGTTCTCTTCAAGATTCTCTTTTCCGTTACAAGGCGTATTTCTTAGTTCGCAGTATTCCTCTCTAATGCTGGTAGTTATTTCCTCACCAGCAATGTCTTCATCTTCATCTTCATCTGACGATTGCCCCTCCTGATTTAGATAGCGCGAAGCGTTTTTCAGGGGAGAGGACAGTTGCCGCATGGGAGGGATGCTCTTGGGTGTAAGCGGTGGGGGTGGAGTGAGTGAAGACGTTATGATGGCACTATCACGAGGATCTGAAATTGTAAAATTAATCTGAAAGTGTAAACGGCTTTTTTGGAAGGAAGAGTTCAAGTCACAATTACAGCTAACCAACAATTTGTTGGGTAATACCGACTTTACTTTACTTTTACCTTGGATTAATTAAATCAAGTCAGTAATTTTTGCGACTACGCCTCTCTTTTTCTCGGTTTACAATGGTCACAAAATGGCAAACGGAGGAGGAAAGGGGGATCGAAATCACTGCAATGAAAGCTATATTTTTTCAATCAAGCCTTAAAACCAACCACAATGTCAGTTCAGTATTGAAGATACAAATTTCAGATTTGACAAATGAATCTGCATTAAGAAGAATAACACACAATGAGCTCAAACAAGTTCCTTTACATGTACAGCTGTACCTTCTTCCATACAGTCCACGTCATCATCTATTGCTATGTTTCCTTCCTTTTGTTGCTCGTCTGTTTCAGCAAGATAAGCTCTTAGCTCGTCCATCTCTTTTTCCATCGCTTCAACATCCTGGCGAAGAACCTCCATTTTCTGAAAAAAAAAAAAAAATTCCACTCCTATTCAATCAAATAAAGTACAAGTAACTCTAGTCTGTGAGGGGCTTGAGGGTAAATTTCTTTGGTTGTAGGTACAACAACCAGCCTCTCCACAACTGAGACTCCAGCACGCTTTAAATTATGTTTTACGCCCAAAAATTACATAGACATTTAGCCTGGCCTCTGTAATAACATCATATCGGGGTTTTACTGCATGTGAAGAGCTCTTTAACCCCATTGTCTTCGGAAAGAAATGTCAGACTCTCCATGGCAACGTAAATTAAGGAATGACGATCAGAGATATTTAAGTACATGTAAGCCTTCAAATACTGTCCATTGTAACACGATAACTCGATATGGAGGAGTTAGTGGTTGAATGAAAAGACCTACCTGAGTAGAGGCGGCAGCTTCTGATAAAACTGTAGCCGACGAAGCACCAGTACTGTCCAACGCTTTACACGAAGCTAGAGGATACGATTATTTGAATCCTTTAGTTCACAATTTAGCATGCAGTTTACAAATTCCGTTCAGTTTGCGTATTCAGTAGTGCATGTATGTGAGAAGATGGATTTTCATGAGAGAGATGTATCGGTGCAGTTCTTTTGAAATTCGATTTTAAAATCTTAGAAATGCATGTACAACATGTTCTTGGGAGACCAACAACGACAACGGCCATGAGAACAGTTTGTGAAAGACGTTTGGAGTGGATCTTAGCTACATTGTAATCACATTCAGTTCTGCGTGATGATGGAGTGTGGACGATTTCAAATCGTCGTTAACGTCGTTTACTAACTTTTACAAATAACCTCACCCGCTGAAAAGCCGTTAATTAAAAAAATACCATTTTCTAGTTTCGATAAGAAATAGTAAATCAACTGAAAATCGAAAGAAAAAGTACGCACATATTCCATCGTCATCGTTGTCGTCATATCTCTCCTCGTCAGATGGAATTAGTTCCTGTGAAAAGAACTGCAATTCCTCTTCATCATCCTCGTCATCTTCACTGCAATTGTCATTTGGATGAGATTCAGACGACTTGGGGAGAAACACAGGCATCAGTAGAACTTCATCACTTGAAGAATCTACCTCATTATCACTAGCAAGGGCATCCCCTTCATTCCTAACACCGAAAGGATTTTTGCGCCTTACATCGTCTCCAAGGGAGATGTCCCCTTCATCATAATCACCACGGAAACAGTCTTGTTCACCGCTGTCGCGCACACTTGCCTCTCTTAATTTGTGCTTGAAAACATCAATTACGTCCTCAGTGTTTTTATGCGCAATATCATTATACGAAGGGACAGGAGAAATTTGAGAATTTCTTTTGTGTTCTGTACCTGTCCAGGAAAACGAATCCTGTACTTCACCGTGAACTTTTTGTCTATCTAAACTGCATGTTTGTGGCGACGAATTTGTTTTTTCTGCATCAGGGCAAGGCATATCACCCAAGTTCTTACAAGCTCTTTCTTTAGAATTTAAAACATCGGATCGAATCTCATTGTAAGAACTTTGACTGAAAGTTTTGTCTTGGGAAACGCAACGATCAGGTAGTGTTTTATCACAAAAATTCTTATTTATTTCGAAGTCATCAGGTGATTGACTAGGCGTGGCGTCCCATTCAGTGATTGCATTTCCTGGCTTCCTGCCTTGTGAAGACTCAAACTCCTTGCTAAAGTCAGGCACGATGGTCTCGAGGTTCTTCAATAAAGACGTGCTGTTTTCGCTCTGTTCACTGCTAGTAGAAGAACATGTAGAACTGGAAGTTGCAGATTTTGAAACACGAGGGCTCTTACTTCGCCTTCTTCGTCTAACAACTGGATTTTCCAATCGAGATTTCACGTCGTTATTCCTGTGCAGCTTTGAATTGGGATGTGACAACCTCGAATGAGACTGATCTAGGTTGCTAAGAGCATGTTTTGTGACAGGTTTAACCAGTGGAGTAGGTGGTATGACCTCACATTCCATGCACTCCGATTCACGACTCTTCTTGATTATCGGACCACTCCCTGGCCTAAGTGAAATATCTGAATATGTATCATCTTGCGATGTCGAAATCATCTCGATTTTTCTTGTTTTCTTGGGAGGCGGTTCCGTCCTTGGGGCATCGTCTTCAGATTGCTTTTGGAAATGCTGTGAAGATCTGCCAAGGTCTGGTATGTTTTCGCTGCAGTTAGTACTATCTTGGGATTGATCATGTGGCGGAAATTCCAAACCATGAAGAACCGATATGCTTTGACTCGTCTCAAAGCTCTGAGTTCCGTCTGTATTGGACGTTACCTCCCCAACACCATTAGGGCAATGGGCCAAGTCAACGACTTTCTCTCGCTCAGCATTCCCATATTCGACCCCGATACTATCTCGAGAATTTCCGCTCAGGCAGCCATCTTTTTGCATATCCAAGCTGTTCTCTTCTTCAGTTTCGCCGTCACTGCAGGAAGGAGTTCTGGAATCTGTTGTTTTATGAGGGCTGTTTAGGTCTCCAACTGAAGTTTCCAGGCCGTCGTTTCCAAACAAACATGGCGTCATGGCATCCAAAAATTCTAATGAACTTTGTGTTGGAGTGTCACCTGAGAATTTCCCTTTCTGACTTAATTTCTGAGATGTTAAATGTTGGGCCTCATCCAAAAATTTACAATTAAAACCGTTCACAATCTCTTTTACTTCAGTTGCAGTGTGTTCCTGAGAATGCCACGTAAAAGAACTCGTCAAATGGTCTTTCTGTTTAAGTTCTAGCTCTGGTAATGATCTAGAGGAATCAGTTGTATTAACCAAATCAGACTCGTATTCCTCCACTTCTTTCTGGACTGGTAACCCTTGGTAACCACCTGCCGTCAGTGACATCCCTTTTGAGTAAAAGGACTGAGGCTGCTGATGACGTTTCTTTGATGCTTCTTGTTTTGATCCAACACAGTCTGCTTCTTCTTCACGATGTTTTCTCTTTTCTTTTCCCGTTTCTTCCTCCTTGTATGCATTTTCTTGGTCTTGCGTTTCGTGGTTTGCTTGATTTTCTTTATTTCTATCCAAAATCAGTTTTATTTGAGGGCACTCTCTAGTCTTTTCATCCTCACGCAGTCTACTCCCTATCACGCTGTTGTGTTTGCTGACTTCACTCTGATCGTTTTCCTTGTTTCTTTGCGAGTTTGATCCTTCTGTTTCCTTTCTTTTTAGCAGGTTTTCTCCACCTTGATCACCATGGGCAATCATTGGATTGATGACTGTCGCAGGAGATATATCGGAGGAAGAAACACTGGCTTGAATAATCTCGCTTGAAAGCACGGTCTTGCTGCTATCACTTCCGAATGAGGAATTATCTTGAGCTTGTTCATCATGCTTCACCGACAGCAAAATCATTCCATTAGCATGCATTTCTTCACTATTTTCTTCGTCTTTCTGTAATTCCTTCGTTTCGTCTTTGAAAGGAGACTTCTTATTAAGCAAAGGATCCTCAACTTGTTTTAACTTCTTGCGAGTGTTTTCAGAAAACCTTTGATCGTCGCTAGTTAAAGTAGCTGCAGATTCTGCACATCTCTTTTTTGTCTTGGTTCTCAACTGCAGAGATTTCTTTGAAGCTTCAGAACGTTTGTTTGCTGGCAACGGAATCTCCGATGTTCGACGCCTTCGCCTCATCTTAACTTGTTCGCACAAATCAGATTCGGCTGCTTGATTCTGTGATTCTTCACAATCAGCGAAACTTGCTCGGGTGGATGAAAACGTCTCTTCTTCGTGTTGACTGGTATCTGGATGTTGTTTTGAACTTTCATCCGCTTTTGATAGTTCCTCTACATCTTTACTCATAAAAGGATCATCAAACAAGGAAACTAAACCTTCAAAGTCCAAACTTCCCTGCGCATGATTCTTGGAACTACTCGAAAGGCCTTCAGATTGTAACCCCTTCTTTAAAGACTGAGGTGAAACATTATCGTTATTTCGTCTATTTTTGCAGGTCAATAACGGTCCCTCTTGAGCATTTCTTGCAGAACTCTCGATTTTGATAGCCTCGCTTTCGCTAACACCCTCAATTAAGAATTCTTCCCTTTTAGCAAAAGCTTCCTCTTGATTTCTTACTTGGATTTCCCCCACGACTACTTCATATCGATGTTCAAGACAATCCTGCGATGGCAAAATAGAAACACTTTGCATAATATCTAAACTACTTGGTGAAAAACACTCACACTTGGTGCTGGACACTGCACCTTCATCTCCATTGTTATCTCCTTTTACAGGTACTGGTGCCAAGGTTGGCGAAAGAGAAATCTTGTTTTCAATGAACACTGAGTTGTCACGAGGACTTGTCTTCATAGAGGAGTCGGCCTCGGCAACAGTTTTTGAACACACAGCGCGTTTTGGCTGTCCAGAAGCAATCTGTCGTCTCCCTTTACAGTCTATGGTTTGACAATTAACGACGCATTCAGATTCAACTAACTGGGATGACACTTGGTTGGTTGTAATAGCATGATCCTGCTCAGTTTCACCTGCCATCGAAGCTCCATCTACCGCCTGGGATGTTGAACCTTAGAATTTCAACACAGAATTAGCACATTAGACGTGTACGTGTATATGCACATGAAGATCTTAAATCACACACTCTGTACACACTATATAAGTACTAAAAATGCCTTGGCTGGGGTTGTCAAAAATATTTTGAGTAACCAGACAATGACACAAAGTAGGAGGCACTGAAGGTCAAAGGTCTATCCACAGCGAAGGGCTCTGGGAGCTACAAGCATTTGGAGTAGCCAGCATGTTTTATTGAGTAGACAGTATAATGTGCAGGTTACTGGCTCATTTTGATAATCTTGCATTGCTCATCATAATGAGAAGACAAAAACAAAATATTAGCAAAAACGATTAACAACAAAACTATATTCACAATGATAAAAACACATTAATTAAAGCACAAGTATACATATAAATAGATAAACTTTCTGACCTGCTTTTAAAAGTGGTTGGAATGGCAACGTATCTATCATATGAAGTAGCTCTTCATTGACAGAGTTTCTATTTGTGTTTTCTTCGAGGAGATTTTTTGGGGCTGTTCTTCTGGAGCTTCTCGTCTGTCTTGTGTTGAAAGACTTCTTTGACTTTGCACTGTTTGTTGCTTTTTGTGTTGATATTGGTCCCAGCATTGACCTAATTATGTGGAGAACATGATAACATTCAAACGGAAAAGACAAAAACCAAACATGAGGAAAAAAATGCTTGATGCCCATACACCATAGTTGCATCTCAAAAGACTTATTTCTTTCCAGTCCTTTCCTTCTTTAAATTTAAAATCAAATTATGGGCAATTAATCATTAACTGACAAAGAAAACAAAATTGTAACTGCACATGTTCATAGGTTTTATCAAATGTCTGTTCACCAGTTTAAACTTGTACAGTTAACTTTTAATCTCACCTTATGTTGACATTAGACACAGCTTCAGGCTTTTTATTCTGCAGAGAATGGTCAGCATCATCTATAGTTTAAAATAGGAATAATCGTAAAGAAAAGTGGTAAAATGATCCTCACAGACAAAGGTCAGCTGTAATTGAAGAAATTTCAAGTACTGTTAAAAGCCAGGAAAAATTCAGGCTTTAACAGGATTTGAACCCAGGCTTCCCAGATACTACCACCAACAGAGCTACAATGTACATGCATATATATGAGGCCACATGTTGGGAGCAAGGCAAAGCCTTGTAGGCTTTTCACTCACTTAAAGGATCTAAACATTACTAAATTAAATCAGTAGTAAATTGTCCATTGAATATTACTCTTTAAGGTGAGCTGCCATTACAGAAATTGCAAAAGAAAGAAGACTAAAGAAACTTGGCCTGGACAGGATTCCAAAGTGTGCTTCCTAGATACTAATTGTAGATTACTACCAACTGAACAATGAGGAAATATGTTAGGAGCAAGGAAAATGTGGAAAGGTGTTCTATATACATCAGACATTGGAGAATTATCTGGCTACTATGCAAAATTCTGTAGTTTAAATTTGGTGGCCAGAGCTTCTTTCCCTCAGATGTAAATATTGTTCTTCTGATATACTGTGCATTATCATATGACCTGTCTGGCTTTGACTATGGTTTTCTATATGATTCATGAGCCCTTCTGAGATTGAAGGGTTAACCCTTTAACTCCCATGAGTGACCAAGACAGAATTTCTCCTTGCAATATCAATACAATATAAACCAGATAAATGATGAGAATAAAGAAAAACATCAATTTGGGGATAATTAGTTGATCCAATATTAAATTCTCTGAATTAACATTATATGAGTTGTATGATTGATAGTAAGGAGAATTACAAATTTGATCTGGGAGTCAAATGGTTAATGTTGAGGTACGGTGTTAAAGCATGTGAAATGAACCAACTTTTACACCATTTATCTCATAACAGTCAAATTTTGGAATGAAGGATGAAACACAAACCATCGTCATCAACATATATGCTGAAAGGATTCTTCCTTCTGGAAACTTTCTGCCCTACATTTTTCTGTTTGCTGACACATTTTTGTGGGGTTGGACAATGAATAGAATCTGGATCAACACTTCCTTTATCATAGACTGTAATGAGTGGCTTGAGTGGCTGTGAAGGTGGTGAGCCTGAAACAAAACAAACACCACATGTGTATGTAATGGTACAATACAGTGTAAAGGAACAATAGCAAACACTGCCAATTAGTCAAAAAGAATTTACACAGATTTTAAAGATTCTTGCCAAGATCCTTAATAATTAAAAACTTTTCAAAATTTCAGGAGCTTTTAAAAATCATTGAGGATCTTGAAAGGAATTTAGCATTTGATTTCATGAAACTTCCAGCACAAAACTCCCCAGGGATTGTGAAGAAGAAACCCCCCTTGCAGACTCAGAGTGATTGCCCTGAATACTCACAAATATTTCTCTTGGAAAGAGCACTTCCTAACGGATGAGGTAGTCAGTTTGACATGTTGCAGCTCTTACCTGTTGGAATCCCTGTATCTTCTTGAATAGCTCCCTGTAAATTACGCACTGCAGCAGCAATTTCATTTAGTCTAGGGTTTGGTGTAAGGCTCCTACACACAGTGAGGAAAAAGAGAAAAATTAAAACCTCCTAATTCATTTTTGTAAATAATAAAATAAGAATGTCCTAATTTCCTATGGCATTTGCATGTGCATTGTGCAAAATATTTCAAAGCTCAATTAGCCCTATTGCAGCCAACATGTACCACTACAATTCTGTTCAATGCTTTTACTAAAACATCACTGTTGATGTGATTTCAACCAACCCAGCTCCCTACACAGGGGAAAAAATGTGTACCAAAAGTTCTTTGTTTTGCTTTGTATTCCATTTTTTTAAATGGATTAAAAGCCTGTGATGGTTGTTTACTTATTTAACAAAGCTGCTCTTTTTTCAATTCATCCATACATAGACATTCAAAGGGTATTCTTGTAAATGTAACGAAGAACAAAGATTCAATCTAGTTTAATTAAAGAGTAAACAACAAAGAAAGGATATCAATATACCTTTTAGAAACTGGAGTCTTGCAGAGTGGGCAATACCATTTGTATTTTGACTTCTTACTGCTCTTTTCAAGAACTTGCTTGATGCAATGACTGTAATTTTTAACAAAAAAAATATTAAACAAGCTTTGGCTAGCCACAAAAACAGTTATTTAATACTCATCTATTTTTTTTTATCAGTGACAACAAAATCAGCTTGTGGAAGTATTGCACTCATCCAGCAACATGTCAACAGCTCTATCTCTGAAGAAGATCAATTAAAATTTGATGTAGATACTGTAACATATTACAGGTTGATTGCAAAATTAGCTTTCATATTGAAGTCACAAATCGAGGCTAGGGGGGCTCTTGCTCTACAGTCACACTCCAAGGTGCTAGAACTCCTGGCTGGTTTGCACAACCCTCAACCTAGCCAAAAGCCCCCTAAAATCACCCTTCATGCTAGAGCCAGATGGCCCAGTGGAAGGAAAAAACACTAAATAAATAAAAAAGAAATAATCAATAAATAAGGCTGTTTCCAAATTTTTGTTCAAATACATGGATCTTCTGGGGCTTCTCCAGTGACAGATTTAAGTGAGATATACCCAGAGGAATAAGCATTTTGGCAAGTTGTCTTCCTTAAGGACAGTAAGAACAGTACATGTAACTTAGAAAAAAATTATAGACTGTAACTGTAAACAGTGTCTTACACAATACTTGCACTAAGGTCTTTCAAGCAAGAAAAGATGTGGAGAAGGAGGACACAATGTGTGAAATGGCACTTTATTTAAATATCGTGTAAAAAGAAAATGGAAATCCAAAATGAGCAACTTGTTGTACTTGTTGACAAAGTTGTATAAAGCTTACATGTATACGCATCGTAACTTACCCACAAAACTGGTGATTACATTTCGTTGAGTGAGGATCCTTCAACAATTCAAGGCTATTAAGAAGTAATTTTGTAATATTATGAAGAATTCAACGAGATAAAATGAATAACTTACTCTTTTAGACCTTAAAACATTTAGGTAAATCGCAAAAGACAAATGTTGCATAAGTTTAGGGGACGCTAAATGCATTCATACCAAATCGAACACTCCAGACTCTTTTGCATCTGTTGAAGGGCATCTAAAACATCTTTCACTATCAAAGACATCTTTGCTTCTATACCGAAAGGACTTAATGAGTAAAAAACCGCTAAAACTTTACTAAAAACTGAGAGATACAACAACCAGGAATATTACGAGGCGCCATTTCTTGAAGTTCGCGCCTGGGAATCTTGGTTTCCAGTCTTTCACGGCCAAGAACTGACAACTTTCGTGACGTCAGAAATTTCTTCCTAGTCAATACTGCTGACTGCTGACCAGTTTCGAACGAGTTCCCTCTCAAGTCATCTGAAACACGTTCTAGTTAGCGCTCGGCAGAAAGATCCGTAGCCTTTTTTTAGCTCGGAGATGTAGTCCAAAAACGTCAACCATGGCCTATGTCCAGATTGATTTTGAAGATCTCGAATTCTTCGAGAAATGCGGTGGAGGTGCGTTTGGCTCTGTCTATAGAGCGAGGTGGAAATCGCAAGATAAAGAGGTAGCGGTGAAGAAAATCTTGAGTCTAGGAAAAGAGGCAAGTTGTAATCAAATGGTTACACGCGGTAGGAAGTTGCATGACCCTTTGTCAGTCAAGTCCAAACGCATAATCTTTTGTTAGGAAACTAGACATTTGGACCAGACTTAAATCAAATTTTTTTAGACTTCTCACAAATTACATGCCTTTGAAAGGCATGTGCATTTCACTGAGGTAAATCTCACCTGTGTTCTAATTTTATCACCCCGCTCTTGGAAAGTTCACGCTATTTTCAATTTTAAGCCATCTTTTAAACCATAAATGTGTGTTTACCTGTGAGATCGACATTCTTTTTTAATTGTACTCACTCGCTTTACAGCAACGATGTAATTTAATATTGTTGAGGGTTACAATTCACAGTTGTGTTGTCCGTCCCAAACACACGGCTTCGTGATCTTAAAGCATGTAGGTGTCGAAGCTTACAAGTCGCTGTAACACATGTTGATTTATTTAGAATTGGGTTGATCTTTTAACTGACTGATGCTGTTTTGAGATGCATAATTCTATATGAATTGCACTTAAGTTTTTAGCGCTTTTGACGAGAGAACATTTACACGCTAAGATCTCACTCAACATGTACTTAAGGGCTTCTTAGCTTTTTACTTACATGTAAGTATGTCAAAAGCAAAATCACCTTGTCTCAATCTTACCTCATTTTCAAGTCAAGAGGCAGACATAATTATCGCAAAGACCTCCATGTAGAGATTTGGTTGAATGATACATGTTGCCGTGTGATTGTATTCGGCGTGCATTTCGTTGTTGTTTTTTCTGAAAGACTCCAACTCAGTGCTGAGGTTTTGTAACATTGCTACTTAATGCTTAACTTCAGTCAAGGGTAGTCCAAGTATTGAACTTTGAGAATCTTCCTCTCAGTAATATAAGCTGTCATCTTCAAGATGTTTATATACGCACTTAAATTTATTATGGCGTGTGTTTTAGGCCAGTATTCTGAGCATGCTCAGTCACAAGCATATCATCAAGTTTTATGGAGCAGTAAATTCTCAGCCTAACTTTTGCCTTGTGACAGGTGAGCAGCTTAATTAACTCTAATGTGTCTGCATGATGACATTGTTTACCCAAAATTGAAGCCCATGACTTGTTTGTAAAAAAATTTTTATTTACCATTGCCACATTTTTGTTGTTTCGATGTGAGTGCTCTTCAAATTTCAGTGTTCTGGGAATACTTTCCAATTAAGATTTACTGATGTAAGCAAGGTTTGGGATTGAAAATGGGTGATTATAATATAATATTTGTGAGGCAGCTATATGTATTATAAGCCTAAGCATGTACAAGGCTAGGTATAGGATTTTATAATAGCAACAACATCCATTTTAACCCTGATTATGATAAAAAAAAAAAAAAGGCTTCAATATGTGTTGATTAAAGGTACAGACAGTAGCTGATCTCCAAAAGAACTTTAATTCCTTATTTATCTCGCAAGTTTCTCATAATTTCAAATTCCAATTAGGGATGCTAAAGATAATAGTCCATTTTACAGTTGTTTACTTGGTTGCCAAGCCTTTGAACAAGAGTAAGGCTAAGGTTGATCTTGTTATGTCACAAACCTTGCTGCTTTTCAAATGTAAATTACTTTGTTATCATGCTAACAAGATACTGGTCTCTATCACAACAAGGTCACCTTCAGCCTCACTCCAAATCAAAAGCTTGGTAACTAAGTACACAACTGTAAAATGGCTTATTAAGTCTCATTATTTGTCTGATAGTGTACTCACTACAAAGTATTCACAAGAATGCTAATCACAGCAGGAAACCCCAAAGTCTTGTATATAAGTAATGTATTAGTGTTGACTATGTTATTCCATTTTTCAGAATATGCTGCCAGTGGATGTTTGTATGATCATCTCACAAACAATAAGCTTAATTTTGACCAGATTCTACAATGGTCCACTGAGATTGCTCTTGGTAAGCAAAGGTTCATTCTAATTGAAAGGGGTTTCTGTGTACAATGAAAGTTATTTTCAAACATTTGTATACAACACAGAATCACATTGGTGGCATTGACCAATTACCCAATTTTGTCAAACATGTATCAACCAGCATGGGATATGTAATAGCCCAACAGGTAGCTTGTTAGACTTAGCAGGGAAGGGGATAGGGTCATTGTGTGACATGTTTTTGGGAAAGACACTTCAATCTTATTGAGAGAACACATCAAAGTATCTCTATGAACCACCAGGCACTTTTTAAGATGATATAAGTTGTGACAGGTAATAGGTCAAAGAAACCCAGTTCTAGAGTTATCTGGTCGCAAATTTCTATCAGGGATTTATTATTTACAAGTACTAATAACAAATAATACATATTGTGCATGGTATATGTATAATATTCAATGTGTTAATAAACACCAATCATTTTTATTGTTCCTCATATATTTACAGCTATCAATTACCTCCACAATGAAGCCCCAGTGAAGGTGATTCACAGAGATCTGAAGTCAAAAAATGGTAAATATTTTAAAATATTTGATCTTGCTCAATCAACAGCCTTATGAACTAGGTTCAAGAAACAGTGAGTTGGTACTGAAATACCTGTAAAATGAGATTGATGTCAGTGGATAATGAAAGCTTGAAATTGCAATACCACAATCAAACTAGATTATCTTAAATTTTACACCAAGGTGAAATATTTCAAAGTTATTTAGAGTTCCTACTTAATGATTTCAAAAGATACATATATAATATACATGTTGCACATTATTTATTGCAATTGATGTTTCCTGATCTTGAGTCAGATTTCCTTTTAGCCCTTGGAAGAAAGTCTGAGTTCAAATTTGAATGATATCTGTCAGTTGTTAATATTATTATATTGGGTGTGGTAAAATACATTATTAATGATTGATCTTGGATAATAAGGAATGTAGTAGTAATTATTATCATCAGGAAAATAATTACCAGTAAAACCTTTAGTTAGCTTAGATATTATTAAGTAACTTTCCATTTACAATTTAAAGCTGTATAAACTCACTTTACCTTAACTGTTTTGTTTTGCAGTGGTGATTTGCTCTGACTTGACAGTCAAAGTAAGTGTGGATGTATCACAGTGTACAATACAGCAAGATTCATGAATCATACTCAACAATTGTACCTTTAAGAATAGTGTGTATCCTGAGCATGTTTTATAACATGAATGACATGACTGGGCACTTTGAGAATTTGTACATGTATTCTACTTTTAATATATCACCTGCCTTAAAACATTCATGTACATGGACATGTACCTTCCTCATTTAATTCCATTGCATAGAAGTAACATGTTGATATTTACATGTAAATCCTGATAGCAAGCAGGATGTTCTTATTTTCTCAAAGTTCATACGGTATATTTACAAATGACTGTTTAGGTAACATAAACAGTCATATAATTTGATATGATATTAGATGTACATGTGCACAAGTCATGTAATTAAGGACAATGGCTCCAAACTGCAATTTCACCAAATATGTAAGATAGTGCAATTTTGAAATTTTACAGATCTGTGATTTTGGCACTTCAAGATTCCTTAATAACACAACTAAAATGTCTCTGGTGGGGACATACCCATGGATGGCTCCTGAGGTAAGAAGAACCTACTTATCAATTTTTTTTTCTTCTCTTCACCTTTCAGTGTCAGTTATTGCTAGCAGAAGTTCCTTTTTGGTTACACTTGCATTTAAGAGGATTAAATGTCATTTCGCTGTTAGTAGCTTTCATCTATCAATTAGAGCAAGGTCTCAGTTTGAGTTTATTGCATATACACATACTCAGACAAATAATAAATTTAGACTTATTTGTTGTATACTCAGGTTATTCAAAGCCTGCCGATATCAGAAGCCTCTGATACATTTTCTTATGCTGTGGTGAGTGAATCATGGTGCACATTCCAGATTATTGATATACGTGTAGTAAAGTTTATTATTCTGTATTCCAGAGAAGCTGGCTTACAATTGCACATAATTATGTGTGCTACTCCAGTATGGGAATTGGTTTTTGACTGGACTCATTATGTGAGTTTGAATGAACCTTGTTTTTAATTATTTTAGGTGCTATGGGAAATGCTTACCCAAGAGGTACCATTTAAAGGACTTCTTGGTGTCCAAGTAGCATGGGTGGTTGTGCAAGAGGAAGAGGTAAATGAAAGAGATTTTGTAAATCCAAAAAACATTTTGAAATTTAACCTTTTGCTCCCTAATATCAGTATGCAATTTCTCCATACTTGTCACCTAAGATGGTGACAAGGAGAATATGTTAAACAATCAAGAGCCTCTTTAGTTGGTGATCATTTCCCTTATTCTCATGACCCTAATGTGTGATTCAGGAGTGATATTGTTGGGAGAAATTACATGCTAGTCACCCTTAGAAGTCAAAGGGTTAAAGAAATACATGTTGATGTAGGTATCAACATACAGGCTATTGTCCCTGAAGGACACACATTTAAGATTCAGCCTCAGACTGCTCCCTGTAAATAAATGCCTTTGCTGATGATAATGTGATCTGGTTGTTTTAATAAATGAATAATAAAGAAATAATTAGACAACAGATACTTGGTATGCTCTTCAGGATATTACAAAAACCACTTGTTATGATAATGATGATAACGAAAACTATGACAGTACTGAACTTGTCAAGTGTGGTTCATTTTCATTGCAAATTATTTTCCAAAGAACATGGTATTTTAGGTTTAAATATGCTTTACTTTTCTACTTTTTGAATTAGTCTGAGGTGCAAATTTTATGTTGAGTAATTTTTAAAAATGTGTCATCTGTACAGTGTAATTGATTTCTTCATCTTCCAGAGGTTGACCATTCCAAGCAGCTGCCCAGAAAAGTTTGCAAAGCTGATGAAAAAGTGTTGGTTGACGGAACCAAAGGTAGTCATGACTAATCCTTAGTAGTTCTGAATCATTTGATTATGGGTGATAAATACATGTTTGGTTATATTTATGGTTTGGAGTATTATCAAGGAATACAATCCTTTAGTCAGTGGCCAAAGCATTTGTAGAAATCTTAGAGTTGATGTTTTGAAGTCAGTTACCCTCATACTAATGAAGACCTCATACTTAATGAAGAAATAGAGGAAGAACCAGTGAAGGAACTAATGGTGCCTTGAAAAGGGACTGCCCTGATTTCTACAGAAATGAAGAGCAAAATCCTTCTCTATCAGCATTTGAAGTCAAAAGGTTTAATTTAACCTTATTAAAAAAATTGACTGTCTTTACCAATAAGTATGGTTATCTATATTGATTACTAACAGTATTTTCATTTGGAGAAGGAGGGGGGGGGGGAAGTTGCTTTAGGAGAGGGTAGTGGGGACTTAATTGTAAATGTGTCCTATGACAGTACTCTTTTAAGGGAGATTTTGATTGTAGCATCTGTGATATCCATGCATCAGCCTCCAGTTTCACATGTATTGCACTCTATGGTTGATTTACTGTAATTGTTACTTTTTCCTTTTGTCAGGAACGTCCAAATTTTAATGAGATTCTGTCAGAACTCAAATCCATGAGTGGAGATGGTAGGTACAATAGTATTAATAACTAGGTATTGCATGCAAGTGTACACAAACAAGTAAAATCAAATTAGATTTTAATGTTAGGTACCTATCACCAACCTATGACAAACATGTTTGGGACAATGACCTAAAAGTGATAAGTGAAAGTCTTTGGCACAGTAAGGAGAGAAACCATTTGGGGGTTATCATCAGAAACCCTCAGTACCTTTTGTTACGGCATTCTTATGATATTGTTTCGTATTATGTCATTTTATCTTTTTTCCAGCTTCTCTACAACAGGAAACTGACTCCTTCATTGAACAGAAAAAGAATTGGAGGTAGGTTAATCAAATATTCAGAGACATTTCTGTCTGTTAATAAATACCTTTTTGTTGGTTCGGCAGGATCCCTATTGATTACAGAGAGAACTCTTTAAAAAATTTCAACAATGTCAACTAGCTAATTGTTTAAATGAACAAGGATGGGGAGTTGTTTCAATTTTTCCTCAGCTACAGCTGTAAGGAGCTTTTGGTGTTTGCACTGTAGATCTTAACCCTTTAACTTCCAAGATCTGATTTTTAATTCTCCCCTCCAGCTTTTACACAAATCCTGGCCAAAAGGTTTGGTGAATTTGGTATTAGATCAAGATAACAATTTCTTCCTGATAAGTTTGGGTATTCTCATTTGCCTGTTGCTGGATGATGTATAGATATTATTGGGAGAGGTTCCATGATAATCTCTTCTGGGAGTTAAAGGGTTAAGCTCATTTAATAATTATTCTTTACTTATGTTTTGTTGTTAATTTACTTAATTTTCAGTAATGAAATAGATGCTACGTTGAGTAGGCTCAAGAGGTTAGAGAGAGATTTGACAAATAAGGAGAAAGAACTGCGTGAGGTATGGAATTATTTTGCTGTGTCACCTTACACCCGCTGACTGTTCATGAACAGGAAGTAAATTCTTGATACACACTTACTGTACACTACAACTCAGGAATTAAGACCAATTTTGGTTTTATTTCAAATGGAAAGTTGTCAATTTGCAGATATTTTGTGGTTATTGTTGGCAAAGTGCTTATCGTACTGAACTGCGTCTTGATAATTTAGGATAAGATTTTTAACTTTTTTCTTGATCATGTGATGAAGAAATGTGAGTCTTCTGTGAGGAGTTGAAGACCAGTAAATATGGGCCCTGGCCAATCTTGCTGTGCTGAATGCATTGAACACTTAGTGGCTGTTTTTCCCTGTTTAGAGAGAAGTACGTGTACAACAAAAAGAAAAGAAAATTAATGAGCTGCAGTCTATTTCTAAGGTATGTAATGAATCATTAGTATTATTAGTGTGTGTATTTTCTGCATCATAGTCATGTTTCACATTAATACACATGGAATTAAAGTGAAATATGATTTGCTGATTGATGAAAACATAATTGTAAAGTACATCATCCAAGACTGGACTTAGTCTAGTTTTTTTCTTGAATTAGTCAGTTAGAAAATCATTCAAATTTGCTTTGATAGTTAATGTTGTTTTTGTTGTAATTTTTTTGGTAAATCATTCCTTTCACAGAGAAGACTGGATGTCTTTACCAGGGCCTTAGTTATCTGATTTTTGTGATTGTTTTTGTTTCATTTTGCTGTTGATGTTGTTGCTGTTATTTGTTTGTTGGTTTTTGGACTGTGATGGCTGAATGCCAGACATACACATGTAATGTCTTTCATATCAGCCTATTGAAGTAAACACAACAATTCTTGTACAGGGCATAATTATTTTTATAATGCACATTTTTTTTTGGATTGTGGACCTGCTGGGGGCTGACTCACATAGCTGCCGCAATGTAACTTAATATCTGCTGCATGAAATGACTTAGTGTATCACCACTCTCCTGGGTGATATGCTAGTCCAACAAAAAGTCCTTTTCTACTTCCTTGTGAAGAGAGGCACTGCTATTAAGTGGGGTCTTGCTAAAACCAGGATTTTCCTTTCAAGAGTTAAGAATTTTTTCCCAAAAAGCTACCTCCTCTTCCATTCAACAACACTTAATGCCTACCTAAAACATTGTCTCTATTTTCCGTCAGGTTCTGGACAAACATGATGTTAATGCCTGGACAGAGAATGATGTGGTAATTTTGTTTGCTGTCTTTTAACTTCATTCTATGCTTTTTCTTTTTATGTGTTGAATGATTAATCCTGTGTGATATATTTCAGTGTTTATGGCTGCAGCAAGTTGCACAGAACAGTAAGTGACCAGCAGAAATTACTTGTACAATGTTGCAGATTAAAAAAAATAGCTCTACAGAAAACCATGAAATATGTAGTTAGAAGTATTCACAGATGAGTGGAGCTTGGTGACTAGGACTACACTACCATTCATTTGACCTTTGTGGGGTACAGTCTGAGTCAGCCTCTCCTAATAGATACTAGGGAAGTTTGTAAAGAAATTGTGGTTGTATTGGTAACGGGTGGTTATAATTTTTTTTGTAACCTGAGTTAATGATGTAAATTGGCTACTGTAAACAGTTTCTAAAGCTGAAAGAAATTGTGGTTCTGCATTGGTAATGGGTGGTTATAATTTTTTTGTAACCTGAGGTAATGATGTAAATTGACTACCATAAACAGTTTCTAAAGCTGAAAGCCATCGTCGCTCTGACGAAAGGGCTAACGATTGAAGCATCAGCTCAAGACATTCTTTACAGTGGCAAATTTACATTTATTTTATCAACTCAGTTGATAAAACCAAATCATTGTTTAATGCTCTTATTTTGTTAAAGTTTCAATTTGCATCTAACACTTTACACCCTAGCTAACATCAGTATGCATCTTCTCCATACTGTTCTCTATACATTTCTTAAGGGTCTGAAAAGGAGAAGTTGTTTAACAGTCAAGAGTTCTTTAGTTGTTGATCATTTCCCTTATTCTCATGACCTTAATGTTTGATTCAGAGCTGATGTTATAAGGAGAAATTAAATGCCAGTCACTCTTAGGGGTTGAAGGGCTAATTCAGAATGCTAAGCCTTGTTAGCTAAATTTTCTTAATCTGTTTACAGGTGGGCATAAAGACCTTGTGACGTATTTACCACTGTTCCAAGATAATCATATTACTGGGAGAAGGTTAGTTTTTCGTTCAATTCTAGAGGGAACGTGTTTGTTCTATCTATCCATTTGTGCCTATTTGAGTTGTTCTATTTGAAATTTTTAATAATATTAGTTTGCATTCCCCCTAGCTGATATGTGTTTTGTTGTATTTCAAAATAGATATGGTGGTAGTGCATGGATTTGGTAGAAGGCAGATTTTTGGTGAGGAAGTTTGGTCAGAAACGCAAAATTAAATTTAATGTATACTATGAAGTTTGTTAGTCACTGAGTGGGTGTTATTTTAGTCAGGTAGTCAATAAGGAAATTTAATCAGTCAGTCAGTCGCTTAGGCAGCCAGTCAATCAGAAAGTCAGTCACTCAGTTAGTCAGGCAGTAAGTTAAACAGAAGGTCAGTCATTTATTCAGTGAGTCAGCCAGGCAGTTAGTCAATCAAAAAGTCAGTCACTCAGTTAGTCAGGCAGTAAGTTAAACAGAAAGTCTCATTTGTTCAGTGAGTCAGTCAGGCAGTTAGTCAATCAAAAAGTCAGTCACTCAGTTAGTCAGGCAGTAAGTTAAACAGAAAGTCAGTCATTTATTCAGTGAGTCAGTCAGGCAGTTAGTCAATCAAAAAGTCAGTCACTCAGTTAGTCAGGCAGTAAGTTAAACAGAAAGTCAGTCATTTGTTCAGTGAGTCAGTCAGGCAGTTAGTCAATCAAAAAGTCAGTCATATAGTTAATCAACTCGGTTGATAATACTAAATTACCCTGTCAGTTAGTTATAGTTTGTCTGTCAATCATTCAAACAAACAGTCAATCCGTCTGTCAGTCTAAATAAAATCAATATTATTTCAGTTATTGTGACAGTTTGTATGTCAGTCAGTTATTCTATCAGTCAATCAGTTAAACAAACAGTCAATTAGTCAGTCCGTCAGTCCGTCAATCAGTGCGTGACTCAGGTTTTCAAGCAGTCAATCAGTTATATCATCCACTCGCCCAGTTAACAATCCGTATTCATGATTCCACGCAAGCTTCAAACTATGCAGTTCAATCATTTTAAGGCAAGAATGTCGTTCAAAATTGCATTCACGGAAAACGATTCATTTTTTAATAGATTATACCCAAGGATACAGCTGGAAGTCGTTCGTGCATAGCATTAAATTAGCAATCGTGGGTATAAATTTTTTTTTTTTATCGCGCAGGCTCATTGTGCTCACAGACGAGCAGTTGGTAACTCTTGGAATAGAATCCTTTGGTCACAGGATTGAGTTGATGGTAAATGTGTGCTTTATTTCAAGCTAAGGAATTTGTGAAATTTGATTGGTCATCACAAGGCATCTAAGTCAACTTTGAAATGCTTTTTTAGCTAAAATTAAGTTTCAGTGACAACCTGAATGACCTTTGCAGTGTGGTGGAAAGATTTCTGGAAGGCGACGGTAAAAATTCCAGAAGGATATTTATAGAACGTCAACGGAACGACAAAGAAAGGTCTTTTTGTGAGATCTTTTAAGAAGGATTACTCTATGATATTTTTAAGCTGCACTGCCAAATGGTTTGGTGGAGTTTACTGCTAAGCGACAAGTACGAAAAATTTTATTGAAAATGTTTTTTTAACAGTTATAAACTCATGTGTAAGTGTCAATCAGTAACGGATTACGGAGTATTTTACTTTCAATCATCAAGAAAAACAAGATCCTTTGTCTTTGTTTTATTTCTGTTTGCAGGAGCAAATTGTTCATTTGAGGTCTGAGAGCGAGTCAATGATGCACTTTCCTCCTCTTCGACCCATGGTACATTTTTAAAGCAGAGTTGTTTCTGTTTGTGGTTTTTTTCTGCTTTGTTATTATTATAAATACAACTTCCAAAGTTCCCTTTTTTCATAAACTTCTTAGACCATGGCCATTTTTGAGTCAGTTCGTGGCACTTTAGTGCAGTTAGAGCTTAGCAAGTTTGTGTGTGATGCATGTCTAACAAGCCACAGAGAAATTTCCAATTAAGTATCGAAGTACTTCGTCAGTTTTGCTTTTCTTCGCTCCGCGATTGGTCTAAAAGAAACACTCGCGCTTCTCTCTCCACCAATCAGGTGCAAAATTAAAACCAACTGCGACCTGGTCACTCGCGTTTTCCCGCGCTTTTGGCTGGAAACATGTTTTTACCTCGAGTTCTCATTGGCTCCTTGTGATATTCTTCTTTATTCCTATCGGCTTATGGAATTACTTTGGTTTTGATTGTATGACATTCAGTCGATATTAACTCTATCACCTTGCATTCAGGATGATGTTACAACAAATGGCTATGCAAGCAGTCAACCCCAGCAGCAAACTCTCATTCTCTTATTCGGTAATCATTGTAGAATGGAAAAATCCTCGCAGGTGAGTGCCCTAGTATAGATTCTTTCTTGGATAAAATTTTGTTCCATGCGATTGTACTCAAGCCTTCAATTTGGATTTGAAGCCGCTGTTACAGAGAGCGAAGGAGATCAATCATCTGGAACGATGCTTATCTGATAAGGGCGATTTGATTAATGCAGCTGTGAAACGTTATTATCGAAAATTATAGGTGATATTAATTCTAACTTTCTTGATTTCAAAGGCAAAATGCGAATGAATTTTAAACTGAAGATGATATTTCTACAATTAAGCGCAGCGGCCCTCACGAGACGTGCATGTAAACTGTCGCAAGAATAGTGTGACCCTTGAACTCTCTTGAGTGACCAAGGAAGAATTTCTCCTTACAATATCAAGCAGCCAAGTGATGATAATCAAGAAAATAATCAATGGGGGGATTATCACTTGGTCTAATACTAAATTCTCCATGGTTACATCATGAGAATTGTCTGGCAGACAATAAGGAGAGTTTTTACTGACATCTTGGGAATGAACG
Organism: Pocillopora damicornis; assembly: GCF_964200805.1. Classification (NCBI taxonomy): domain Eukaryota; kingdom Metazoa; phylum Cnidaria; class Anthozoa; order Scleractinia; family Pocilloporidae; genus Pocillopora; species Pocillopora damicornis. The sequence continues at coordinate 19,275,712 of NC_142678.1, forward strand.
GGTCAGGTACACTCATTCTAATCAAAGCATTAGGAAACGAAATTCGACATTTTTGTCCATTATTAAATGCAAAACAACCGGACATAAATTTATCCATTGCTGAAGAAGGCACGATATTTCAACTAAATTTTATCCCCCCCTAACAGGAGCACAAATGGAAGATGTTCGTGGAAGTTGATGGAGACGAGACAGCTCTCCTTCTGGTGAAGGTGGGAATAAGTTTTCAATATTTCCTCTCTGTGGTTTGTTTCCACTACGATTTTTCCACATCTTCCTCGAAGGACAGCGACAAATTCAGTTCTATTGGTCTTACCTTTTCTCTCTCTTCTTTTAGAATGTCACCTTTTTTTTCAAACACACAAGCGAGATCAAAACACTGAGCCAGGTATGATCTTAAAGTTGTCGCAATCATTTTTTAGTGTTGTGAATTGGATTGTAAACTTGTGGATGAAGTTTAAAGCGAATTTGGACTTATTTCACGGACGGAAATTATTTCATGGTCGCCCGTCATTCAAAGTTATCGCAATAATTTTTTTTAGCATTGTAAATTAGATTGTAATATTGTGAATGATTATTAAAGCGAATTCGGACTTATTTCACGGACGGAAATTATTTTATGGTCGCCCGTCATTCAAAGTTGTCGCAATAATTTTTTAAGTGTTGAAAATTGGATTGTAATATTGTGAATAAAGATTAAAGCGAATTCGAACTTATTTCACGGACACCCGTCATTCACGTCGCCTATGCTCACTGACGACCATGTGACTTTTTATTTTCCGCAATTTTAATAATTTGGAATGGTAGGTAGATTACTTTTTGTGAAAATAATGCTTGGCGTGGTGGCCGAAGGAAGTAAACAAAATAGATTTATTTTAGGAGTTACTAATTAACTTGCCGTTTGTCTCACAGCCGCCTTACGTTATGAGCAGCTGGCAAATCAGCATTCCCGGTGCGGCACCGGTCGTGGAATGCACGGTGAATTATGAGGTATGTCGCGTCAAACGCGTTCTTCTTGAGTAAAAAAAGAAAAAGAAACAACTTGTTTGTGAGTAACATGTAATCTTTCTACTTTATGTTATTCTCAGAATAATGTCAAAAAGCCCAGAAGTACCAAGCATGTGCACACAGTCTTGCTTCAGGAGAGCGGCTCGACGATTACAAAAACTGTTCATTTAACGCTGAAGCAGTCAACGGGATCCAGTGCAAGAGGGAACAGCCGCCTGGACGGGTCTTCATCTCAATCGCCTACCCCACCCGGATCTCCTTGTGTAACCAAGGTAAATGCAAACAGGTTTCCTCCCCACCCATCTGGTGTAAGGTTTGTTTGTCGTTGACAAGCCGTGATAGTGATACGGTCCGCATTATTCCTGGTGTGGGAGCTCCAGTCTATCGACGAATCAAGTCAGCTTTGTACCATTTTAAAGAATGAACTGCAACCAAACAGGTTTACTAAGATGTTGTAGATTTTTAACATTGCCAAAGGATCATCAAGATATAGGGCTGGAGATAATAGAGGTTATGATCTTCCGTGCAAACATACGGTCATAGTTATGATGGATGCTCCAAAATCAGGGTTCGCACTGACCACATGTAGTGTTATCCACACTGATACAAAAATGGAGACTGAAGGCAATTCAGAGTGAAAGTAATAGCAGTCAAATCCCATAACGAAGTGAGGGTGAGACATGCTGCAGAGAAACCTTATCGTGTCCAATCAATAGCAGTCATAGACTGACCTAAGCAAACAGGAGTGTGGCATTTCTACCAAAAATCAACCCGTTTTGGAGTTTTCATTCTTGGTTATGACCCCTACATTTTACAATAATACGCCCACCTTTCCACACAATCATTGATAAGATGCACATTCCACTATGATAGGTTACGTTTTTCTCATAAATTAATTCCTTGTTTCATTTCCCAAGGCTTCAGGTTCAAGGCGATCGTCCTTCTCCAATCCCCCTCCTCCCCTTTTAAACGCGGTTCGTAGTAAGCAAGAGCCATTTCCAGTGACGTGGGCACAGAAAGTGGCGTTTAGTGGCCCTTCAACACCTGTAAAAAGAACACCCACAAGGGTGGTCCCATCTGCTACAACACCGACAACAAAAAGTCCTACAAATATTTCTCCTTGGAGTGCCTCCGCCAGCTCTAAATCTTTTAAAGGTTAGTGGTGCTTACGCTTTTTAGCGCGAAATAAGGCTTTTGTTGAGTGGTATTTATAGTGTTATTTATAGTGCTCAGTGCGGCTGTTCATGTTGTTTTTTCTTTGTCCTCAATGTTTGTTTGTTTGTTTTTTTTTAACTGAAAATTTGTTATTACCACTTTTACTGTCACTGTTCAGTTTCATCTTCAGCATAACCTTTCCTGCCGTCATTGCCATGATAACAGCCACCGCCATTATGGTTACGATAACCGCTGTTATTGCTATTGTCATTGTCATCTTTATTGTTGTTGCTATTTTAAGGATACCCCTCCAACTGGGACGCAAGTTGGATATCAGATGGAAACCCTAAGCCACGCTCCTCTTCCTCTCCCTCAGACCTTACCCGGGGATCTAAACAACAATCCAGTCAGCAGTATCAATCGTCTAGGGGCAGAAGAGGAAGGGGCAGAGGTGCAAGGGGAGGTGGCCACAGGGACCAGAGCTACCAGCGAAGTGTTAGCGATTCAAAGTATGCGGGTAGAAGTTCATATGTTCGGGACGATAGAGCGATAAAGGAACGCTTGGTTGCTACTGAAGGTGCCATTCGGACTCCGCCGAGGAAAAGTAGTGAGGTTTCAAGACTCAACCCACAACAGGAGGAGACTAGGGCACATGATGACAGAGGGACGACAAGTGAAATGAACACTTCTGGTAGTACCTCACCTTCATCCGGTGTAACCGATCGGGACAACACACAGGGTAACGGCACGAGTTCGGAATGGTGTACTGTTTCACACAGGAAGACACATCGGGAGGGAACTGGAACCACAAACTCGCAAAGTAACGGTCGTAGAACGTTTGATAAGAGGTCAGTTGACGAGGGGAGAGGAAATAGACGAGGGGGTCATCAAGGTAGAGGAAACCGGGGTCGAGGCGACCGGAGCAGGGGAACTGGAGGCCCTAGGGGACGTGGGCGAGGAGGACGGGGATCGATGTAGACAAAGAATACTTTTTACCGCGCGTTATTTAGGGATTATAGATTGATGTTGAATAATTTTTACCTAACGGCTTTTCGAACGCAAGCAGAAGGAAATTGTTCGCTTCTGTTTAATTCTTAGTGGTCTATTAACGTTCTTATATTCATATTGATAAAGTTATATTTTCGTTTCTACCAGTGGGTCTCTTATTCTTCGCACAAGCATAGTCGTAAGAAAGTCTTATTCTTCGTAAACGTATCGTTATAAGAAAGTCTGTCGTGTATTCTGTTATTATCTGTCCAAAGAGCAGATTAAGCTTTCCTTGTACGACATGTACTCGCGGTCGATCTCAGCTAAAAACAGATGGATCATTGGATCGAGACCTTAATTTACGTGCATCCACAACAATTTAAATACAGATATGAAATTCAAACAAAGAAAAACAAAACAAAACAAAGCAAAAGAAACAAACAAACAAAAAAAAAGAACAACAAACAGAACTGAAGAAATAAAAAAAGAAATCAAATAATAATGGCTCTGCCAACGGTTCGAGGTGTCCGAATAATTGACAAATCTCTTATCGAGTAATGATGCTAATCGCAGCCAGATGACTAATGACTTTTGATGAATTTTATTAATAGGAAAAGTAATAAACTTGTTTGATACTACTTTCTATGATGTGTTTTATTTTTACTTCTTTGATAAATTACAAAAACGTTGCGTCGGTCAATTCGGGCATTTGAAATTTTAAAGATTGATTCGTAAGAATTCCCCCCCTCCCCCCCCCCCCCCATTACCCGGGAGGAAATTGCGTTTAAATGCCCCACCCGATCGGAATTTTTTTTTATTAAACAATTCTTAGTGTGATCAAGAAATGTTGGGGAATTCAGTAAATATTTCGGTGGCGCTGTTTGGTTTTGCTGTTAAGCATCATTCTACGATGTCATAATTTTACTCTGACTTATTTGCATACGTAAGCGAACTCTTTACCTCTAAACTCCTTGTGTACTCCGTTGGTTCAAATTTCCCACCCCACCGAGGAGAGGCTCTAATCCCCCATCCACGGGGTACCTACAACAGCCAAATACCCGTGGGTTGTCCCTAGGGGGATGTAGAAGCTTTGAATCGATCGGCGCATGACGCGCCTTCTTGTTAATATAGAATGCCTGAAAATGCTGACTCTGAGGTTTTATCACTCAAGTTCAAAAATATTGCGTAGACCACTGAGTGCGATAATCTTTTATTATAAAAGCTTTAAAAACAGTCATATCCTATAGAAGAATGTTCTCCCAATGCTAGCTAAATGTTTAGCAGCGGTATTGATAATACGGTTTTTGTTTTGTTTTGTTTTGGGTTTTCTTTTTTTCAACAAAGATTTGCCGACTGACTGGTAAGCTGTAATTTTTGCTTTTTCTGCTGAGCTGACCAAGAACCACCTCTTGTCCACTTCACTTAGTTCAGCGTACGGCCATGTGCATCAACGTGATGCTTCTTCTTTCTCCTGGAGCAGATGCAAACAGTGTTTAGTTGACCAACATTGTTATTCATTCGATGTCCCTTCATATTGAGCTATTAACTTTCATGACACGCCATTCTAATTCGATAGGTAAGTCCATCAATAGGGTCCCGTTGCCACTGATGCTCGTCAAAGACTTGGTTTCCCATTGATCAAGGCAAAAAGCAATTTGCGCCTCTTTTCAGTTCGCTAGCTGGCTCGCGGTCGATCTGATTTTCATTGCTATCGTTCAAATAAGAAAAAGCTTTCCTTGGGGGAGTATGGTTTGTGAAGGCTATAATGATGTAAACAGGAGAGAGTAAAACGGAAAATGCTTCAGTGAGTAAAAATATTTTGCTTCCTTTTGGCCAAGACTAAAATGGATTATTTTAAAAACAGTTTAGAGTGGTTTGGGCCTTAGACTAACTGATGGTATATTACTTCAAGGTGTTCCTATCATGGGGCGTCTTTAGCCATATATACGTAAGCCTTGAGACTCAAATTACCAGTTAGTTTGATTAAGCCAGTGTCTCACGTTTACGAGGGTCTCGATGGGGTTAACCGATAGCCGTAAAACCGCCAAAATGTGTAGAAAGCAGTACATAACAAAAATAGTTAATATTTACTTTGGCAGCTGGTGTCCCGCTCAAATCCAGTTTCAATGGAAAATGATGCCATAAAAGATAGAAATAACATACAAAACATGACATAAAGGAAGATTCAAAATTGGTCGATACCTCAGCTAATCCATGAAGGAAAGGGATTATAAACTAAGTCCATTAAGAAGGATACATTATAGTGCTGAATAATTGTTGTGAAAGGCTGTCTGTAAACCAACCCCATGATTTCAATTAGGCAATGGAAACCAAACACATAAGCCTGTCGCTTAAAAAGACATTTCTGTCTGTATTGAAGGGTAAAAAAAATCGCCCACACACAGATGAGAAGCAGAATCAATTGTGTTCAGTATGAGATGTTGTGAAAATCGGAAATTAAAGACTTCGAAAAGAACATCAATTTATTTCAATGGAGAAGGCAAACTGAACGCAAAGGAAAGCTTTTCTGTTCAAATCATGAACATTTTTTTCATAATAAAACGAGAACAAATTCTTATCGTTATCCATGGATATGTTATCTCTTCATCTTTGCCCATCATTTGAAAAGGTAACAAAAAGACAAAATAGTGCGTATATCTAAAAAAATAATAGCAATCACAATAATTATGCTGATGCATATAGTAATAATAAACACCATAACCTCCAGTTGTCCGCTGCGCCCCACAAAAACTGTTTCTTAAAATCTTCAAAGAAAAAACAAATTAATGATAAAAACAATCATACAATCATGAATCCATATAAATTCGACCGCTCTTAACAACCCCTCTCAAATGAAGATCACCTTGGACATGTGAACTACTGCTGAGCTAGCTACGGCAAAATTCACACGTTTGATTCCACACTGCACTTCGCCTAAAAAGATCATGTTCACAACGAAATCGGTTCCGTGAGGCAACGGACGTTTAGACAAAGTTACCGACAAACCCTATTACCAAATGATTGTCAGTTTGGTTTCAGGTCTGTATGTCTTGTCCAAACAAAACATCACTGCTACAGAAACTTCTGCCTCCACAACTTCTGTATCATAAAATTTATCTGAATTAATGCTGATGTTAACACCGCCTTAGCGCCAATGAACTTAGGTAGTTTATTTGCGAAAACATATGATTTCCTTTCTTGCCATACACACTTTTATATGGCTACTTCTTATTATTTCGATATGGAACCGTTAAATCTTGTAGTAGAAAGAGTGCCTTGAAGAATCGTTGCTAGACTATGGAATGAAACACCAAGCTTTCTCGGAGAGCAACGAAAAAAACACGGTTAAGTATTTTGAGAGAGAAATTCGTGACATACTGAAGATTATTCCTTAAGTAACATCTCTTGAGTGGTTAATGACGCTAATAAAAGTCTTCTTTATATTTTTCTCAAACCAAGCTGTTCTCAACCTTTCCTATTTTATAAGTTTTTGATGTTATTATGAAGTTATCAATATACTGTAATTAAGGACCTTATATGATTTTCAAAAGTGGCTCGGCTAGATAAGTATTAGACATCTGCGTAACTGCTAACTTCTATTAAGGAATAAAAAGAAAGGAAAATTGTCGGGCATATGACTGTTTGTTCTCAGTTCCTTACCCAAAAATTGAAAATAACATTCCACTCTCAAAAACATGAATCTTAATTGTATACTTCACTTCTTTGCCAAATTTCTGCCGAAGTCCTTTCGACGAATTGTGTTGTTGTGACCAACGCGATGCTGCTGTTTAGAGTATTCAAATGTCATTTCTTTCCTGGCAGCAATCAGCAAATCCAAATTGTGCACTCATCATAAATGAACACCTTTCATGTTCTTGTTGGTTTAATTTGGTTATTTTGTGATGGTAATTCATTCATGGCAACTCTTCTCTGTCTTTCAGGATTGATTTCCTCAACAGATCGTGGCTTCGCGCCAGCAGCTGGCAGGTTTTCCTCTGATTTTTTTAGTCGTAGCATTTCAAAAATAGCATTTCTGAACCGGCGATCTCTGTAATAATAGATCAAGGGATTTGCGAGGGAATTAAGCTGCATGATTGTCTCAGTCAGTCGGAAAACCGAACTTTTCTGAAAAATTGCGAAGAACTTTCCCAAAATTTCTATCGCAGTGGGAAGAAGAAACGATAAAAATATCATTCCTGTTATAAAACCAGTTGTCTTAGCAATTTTAGCTTTCTGCTTTACAACAGATACAGTGCGAACAGTGTGGACCAGGTTCATTTTTAGTTTTCGTATTTCAAGGTACATCATTAGGTAAAAATAGGCTATCACTGTTAAGGCAGATCCCCAAAAAACACCCTGAAAAAGTAAATAAGAATTTTTAAACCACCCAATGTCTATGTTAGCCGCGGCTAAGAAATAGGGCGGTAATATGACTATCGACGGCAGCCAAGCGAGTACAGCAAGTCTCTTTGCACGTCGTCTTGACGAGATCAATTGGTATGTTCTCCATTTCTTGACAGCAATGTACCTCTCCCATGCAATCACTGTCAAATAGGACAGTACAGAGGTGGATCCACAGTACATAACAGCAAGGCCTATGAGGTCTAAAATACAGACGTTGTCAAGAAACGTTTGGTGAGCAATCAACAAATCAATAACGGCAGTTAACGGCAGGGATACGGCACCAACCCAAATGTCTGTAAGGGCCATACTGCACAACAGAATAGTCGACGCTCTCTGCAAATCTCTCCTCCTGCTCACGGCTACGATCTCGAACGCATTAAGACGAAAAATCACGGGAGAAGCAAGAATTGTAATACCAAATATAAGCCAGGCAAAAGTGGTCTCCCCCAAGTCCCAAGAATAACTTGGATAATACCAACAATAAAACACTGACGAGGTCATGTTGGCTTGGTTGACCGTTTCTGATTCGTCTGCAAACATGTCGCGAGAAAAAACGGGTTACTAAAACAACTTTAGTTCGTCGCACTATGAATCAAAAGACATCTTTCTCGAGCGTTTCTCCGTACTAGTGTACAAGCTATTCTGAACAAATAGTTAGCGTCCAGAATTTCAATCTTTTGTAGGTCGCGGAAGGAAGAGAAAGTAACAGCTGCCTCTTCATGAAAAATTTTTTTGGGTGGATTGTTGTGGGAGTCATTTCCTTCAATTCTTATTTTAGTTTTGGCCGCGTTTAATTTGATGTGAATAATAGTCCCACTCATATTGGCATGAACAACAGATATATGTGGATAACACCAGAAGCGGAAAAAGCAAGACGGATTGTAATTTGTAATTTTTTTCTTGTTCTTTTGTTTCTTCGTTTTGTTTTGGTTTTCTTTTTTTTTTTTCTATTGTTTTCAATATGAATTGTAGCTCACCAAGTGTTAGATGAATTTCCACAAATCTATGGAATGATGATCACACTTCAAGTTGCCATTGACTCTGGTGACCAATGGTGCCTCTGTTACCATTCTCCTCAATTTGTACATGGAAGGATGTCCAAAACCACCATCATCGAAAGGCCACCGGAATGAAATGGGAGGTGAAGGGGACTCAAATAAATACTAATAGTGTATATCACACACGCGGAAATACTTTTCGAGCGAGCTGATTGGCTAGAAGAAGGTGATGATTAGCAGTTATTATTCACCTCCAGGGTTTAATATCCGATGAAATTAACGGAATTATAGACCAAAACACGGCGATGCAAAGAGTATCACAGCATTTTTGTTCATTTCAGCGATAAACACGAGCTATTTGCCAAAACGATTTCACTTACCTTAACTATCGTTCTGCATTTTGAGCTACCTGCCCAGATTACTTTCCAAATCACTGTAACCTTTTTGGATGGCGTTCTTTCCTCAAAACCATTTGCAGGAAATCATCATGTAGTTTCACTTTAAAAGCCAACTTCACTTGATCCACCATTGTTTCCGCTAAAATTTGTGCGTCGTAATTGGCTTGATATCTCAACTCCCAAGAAAACCCGAAGTAACCATAGATTAACTGATATTTTCTTCCTTCCTTGAAATGCCTCTAGGATTTGTTTCCACTTGAGGTCAGGCATGACCATTATCGCTTGTGAGGCAAGAATTTATGGTTTAAATTTTAATTATGTTTGCAGAATAAAAATTAGGGGGGGGGGGGGGCATTACGACCCCAATTAGTGTCGTCGTTTTTGTGGGATGATCGCTTTAAAATGTTCGTTCCTGTACTTTCAGATGGAATCATCTTGAACAAACCCTAAAACCCCTTCCAAGTGATTTCCTCTACACTCACATTAACACGAACCTGAAGGCGTATTTGTATGAGCAACTTCCAACAGGAAAATCATTTGCCAACTCTTTGCAGAGGAACGTCATTTTTCCGACAACCTATAGGGAAGGAGGCTTCACCACGCTGTGATAAAAAAAAATGACACTAAATGCATTCAAAGATTGTGCCGGTCAGCCTACTTTTGCCGGATTAAGAACTGATCGAGTAATAAAATATAGAGCTGCCGTGGCAAAGATATATTCTACTTAAGTCTCCAGGAAATGGTCTCTACACAAAAGTGATTGGATGTACGGTAAGGGAGGGAGGTATAATTGGAGGAAAGGGTAAAGCAAAAATTGTTCAGAATTTACAGTCCAACTTTAACCTCAGAAGAAAAAACATTGATCACTGAAAAGTTCCCCTCAAAGCATTCGCTCTGACGAACACTCGTGCCGACCATCGGCTATGAAGGACTTAAGTTCGAAACGTCAGCTTTATCAACTCTTTACGGTGGCTAATTTACGTTATAAACTCGATGACGTTGATAAAACCAAATTTTCTTGTAATGAATCCTTGCCTTTATAAGCCAAGCCCTTAGAACATCTGAAACTGCATATGATAATCAGAATTAGTATATGCTAAAACAGTGTACAGAGTTGATGGCGCGCTCTGATTGGCAATTCAAACTCTTTGACATCTACCTCCGAACACTTGCGCGGGATTTCCACACCAAATGCAGGCTATTGTATGTTTATACATTGAATCTTCAGCAAGACAGGATTGATGTAAAACTTCATCTACGGAGAGGTGCCTCTCATGTTTAATGTCACACAGTTAAAAATTATTTAGAGTATACATACCCACTGATGGCAATACCACAGACATGTATGAAATAGCAAGGTATTTTACAGTTGAGCCTAAAAGGTTCTTTTTGGGTAAATGAACCGTTCAGCTTCTTGTCGTCCGATAAAGAAATCTGGATAATTTTTAAAAATGAACGCTTAAAAATATATTTCGTGAATAAAGAGATTCGAAGGGGGTAATGAGAGGAGCATGTTATTGCTTGATCAGTAATTGCAAAGTTCAGCTGTTTTTTCACGGTTTGATCATGACGCATTCAGATTATACGTAACCACGGAATAAGTTAAAAACCCCTATGCAAACAAGGGCCTCAGATGATTGATATGACTACCTTGCCTTCATAGCAAGATATGACACAATTCTGGACCCAAAACATCAAAGGGTCATTTTTGACCTCACTATAATTGCATCAAATTTATCATGATTGAAAACTTGTCCTCTACTTTGATGTGACAGAAGTATAAAAGGAATCATGCCCAGCCCCGTGAGAGATTTGAACTCTCGACCCCTGGTTTACAAGACCAGTGCTCTAACCACTGAGCTAACGAGGCGACCACCAATGAACGGTCTCACGAAAATGGCATTGGAAAGTATAAATGACATGAGTCTGTTAGCACGCGAATTTTTTATTTTTTATTTTTCAAGACTACCAAAATGCTTCAACTTACTGATGCCCGAAGATAACTAATCATTCATGTAGGACGGCAAATCTACCAAACCAGCTCCTAAATCAGATATACCAATGAGAGATGATAGCCACTGGGGGCTATAATCAGACTGAGTGAGGGTTCAAGAAGGTGGGAAAAGTGCATTGATTGAAAATAAGCCGTTGAAAATGACGTTTTAAAGCAACGACGACTTAAAGATCGTCAGTCCAAGCTTTAGCATGTAAAAAATGTTTTTCGATTTTGTTACAAAAATAGTTAATCACGATTATGCTCAGATTAAACATTAAAAGAAGCGAAAAATTGCAAATTTAATTGTTAACAAAAGGCCTAGTGAATGGAAAATTCAGTTGAAGTTCAGTTCAATTCACATTGTCGAAACGTCTTCCATTTTTACTGACGGCTGTCGTTTTCAGGGCGGACTTTCTCTCACCTGGACGATCAGGCTACAGCGGTGTCGATTCTCGCTCCTGAGTCAAAACCATCTACCGAGTACTTTTTTTGTCTGGACTTAAGATATGTCTTGAACACCTGTTCAGATATTTCTGCATCTTGCTGTTAGCATTGCCAAATACTTTAAAACATTTACTTCAAATACTTGCCTGCATTAACTTTGGGCTTACTCTCATCCAAGGCAACCGCTTCCGCCTCTCTGTTCTCGCGGTTCAGTGCGATAGGACCTTGAGCCAGAGCGTATTTGTTACCCGGGTTGTCATGAAGAACCCCCTCGCTTCGTCGTCTTCGCTGTACGCAGCCTTGAGCACATCTTGAGGCAGGATCTGCGGCGTCACAGATTTGGACCTCGCAATGGAAAAACACAAACGCGTGGTTGCTGACGTATTGGAAGGCTTCAAGGCTCCAGCGCTGAGACTGGCTGTCGGGACTGTCATGGAATTGAAGTGTGTCATCATTGTCGACCGAGCACCTGCAGAAAGTGAGAAAATAAGACCAGTGCTGTAAAGTTTGTCGGTTACAAGTTTATCAAAAGCACTCTCACGAATCACCCTTGCTAGACAAACTTTTAACGTATTTATTTATTAATTACTGGTGAGGTTCAGTTTTGTTCCGTGACTTGTAACTGAGTGGATAGTGGTGTTAAAGTTGTAGCTAAGAATCAAACCTTAAAACTACGAATCCAAAGTTAGAACTACGCATCCAAAGTTCACAAAGGTAACTTTGGATCCTTTGTTATAACTTAAACAGAAATATCCACTTTTTTTTCTTTCATTTATAATGGTAGTCAGAGGCCACCGTAGTTTTGACTGTCTCTTGGGATAAAAGCTCGAGTGATTGGAGAGATGCATGCCCTCTAATTAGTTTCAATCAATCAATGAATACTTTATTTAATAAAATGAGAGGGGAATATTTTGGCTCTTCAACGAAACTATTGAAGTTGATTTGGAAGAAAGAAAGAAAAACATTTTGGTAAAAAGAATCAAAAATGTTGATACTGGCTAAAAAATATATTGTTCTGGACGTTTTGGCTACTACTGTTGCCTTCTTCAGCAAAGATAAAAATGCAAAATGGCTAACGGCGTCCTGCTTAGTATATTATTTATGTCCACGATGTGTGATAAAACTAAATCTCGAAGGAATTTTTTAAAGTGTAACAATATACCAAACAGGACGCCGTTAGACATTTTGCATTTTTATCTTTGTTATAGAAGGCAACAGGAGTAGCCAAAAACGCCCAGAACAATATATTTTTTGGTCAATGTCAACTTTTTTCTCTTTTTAACAAAATTTTTTAATATGCCTGGCTACACACCGAATATTTTTAAAGAAAAACATAGTTAAAAAAATAGTAGTTGCAGAAGTAAACCCTCGAGGTTACAAGAAAACAGTTATTCTCCTTATCCTCAAGTTTTCATGACATGAAAAATTTGTTATTCCTTCGCCTTCAACTTTCAATTGGCAATGGATTTTTTGAGGCAAAACTTGAACACCTCGTTTAAGTCATGGAGCAAAAAACGTAATGAGAGTTACCTACCCGTCTTTAATAATATCATATCTGGGCTGAGAATTCCTGTCCTGATAGGGGGTAGCATAGCAGTTCAGGGCTAAGATTGACAATGTTGAGTCCTCGCTATCGACACGGGTTTCAAAGTACACTCGTTCACGGATTGTGAATTCAACAGGGAAGTCATCCTGAGAGAAGGGAGCAATGAATCTGATGGAAGGAAAGAGTTGAAATACAATTAGACCTTACTTCTTGAGGCTTGCGTCTATTCGACATGAACAAGTAATTTTCTTGAAGAAAAGCGATGTACAAACTCAGAAAAGTTAGTAATAATTTTATGCTAAAATCCATGTTTGGAGATTTAAATGCCGAAATGGGCCTTTCTGGTGTTAAAACGTCCTCTCGGTCGCCACTTTGTATCATTATTAAAATCCTTTTAAGCACATTTTGGTTTCAAAAGTGTCAGTCGAAAAATTGGATCGCACTCATCAGCATCTTTCTAACATCTTGGCTTTGTGGTGATTATAAGGGCAAATCAAGAGAAGACAACCCTTAAATTTTCAGTAATTGTATCATTTTAAATTTTGAATAAGCTATGCGCAATAATTTGAAAATCGTAATTTGATAGACTTCTTTTGGAGCTAAAAATTAATTTCGACAATCTTTTCAGCACTCGCAAATTTCCTTGAAGGAACTGCGCAATTGCAAAAATTATGTAGGTTAAGATCGAAAACGCATTACATCGGAATCCAAATCTTATCATGTTTTTCAAAACAACAGCCACACAGTGTCGTGCCTCTAACATAAAGTTATCTTTTCCCCCACAAAATACAACTATTTCCTCAAGAAAGGCTTTGTGTTCGACCTCATATCTAGAAAATGACCCAGACCATATTCACGATTGAATAGATTTGTCTTACTGAGAACTTCGGAACAAATCCAAACTGAGAGTAAACTTTCCAAATCCCCTGGAAGAAAAAACGATCTTCGTGCCTGATGGCCTGATTCCAATGGAGGACACCACACCCCAATTGGAGTAAAAGCAGTGGAAGGGGATCATAGCCTGGCGCAAGCGCGTCACAATCTTGTTCTCTTCTATAGGTATTTCGGACACCATGTTGCTGTATATAACGTAATCCTTATTATGCTTCAAAATGGTACCACACTTTCCAGTTTCGGTTTGAAGGAAAAAGTGAGTCTTGTTTTCAGTGGCTGTGCAGTTCGCGTCTATTAGTCTCAGGTGTTCACGGTCAAGACCCAAGAGGAGAGACTTGGGTAGAGTAATAGTCATTTCGTCTTGGCCACAGTCTACTTCCACTCCTGCGGCTGTTGAAATAAAATATCAGATTTCATTTTAAGACTCTACAGAGGTAAGATGCCAATATGGCTAAACGCTTAAGGGCAACATACAGAATACAAAAACAGAAACCTGTATTGTCAAAATCTGACTGCGACATTAAGTAGCTGCGAAGGATAGTTGATTTATAGAACAAAAATGCTCAAAAATAGGTCACCAATGATAAATAGTCTCTGTGCTTAAAAAAGACGAGATTTTTGATTACTTCCCTCACTCTCTCCCAAAATGATTTTTATTGCCATTTCCCTCACAGTCACGTCGCCGTCATATTATAATCGTGTAATCTGCGCAATTGCTCAAGGCTCTAGACGAAGGAAAAACTTGTACTTTGAAATATACGAACAACTTTCGTTTAAAATCTGACAGGGATGTTAATTATGATAAACCCGTATTTGGCAAGAAGAACACCAAAATTTAAAGATCAGAAAGCCGATCGCCATAGACTGTTACTTCGAGACCATCCTGTAAAGTGCTCATCATTTACTGTTTCTACCAAATAATCAAACAACATGTTAACAACCTTTTATTCAAACTACGTGGAAAATTGCTCCATTAGATTATTTCTCACCAATACAATGGCGCTTGTCTCGTGCAACGCTTAACTCTGGATCTGAGCAAGAGCAGTAGTAACTCCCCATAGTATTCTCACAGATATCTTGACAGTGGTCCTTGTTCTCCCGACACTCATCAATATCTGAAAGACAAATTTAAGCCATTCACACAAGAAAAAATTTCTCATTATATCGGTAAGGAATATGATGAGCGGGAATCGCCATTTATCGAAAATATATTCCTTAAAAAAAAACAAACAAACAATCTTGAACAAGTGAAATATTCACCGACTTGGCAGAGATCGCCAGTGACACCGGGAGGACATATGCATTTGAAGGTATTGTTCCCATGATCCACGCAAGTGCCATTGTTGGCACAGGGATATTCTGAACAGGGGTCTAAACCTTAGAAATAAGGATAAAAGTTAAAAGGCAGCAAATGGAATTGAAACATACCGGAGTAGATTACGAAACCTCTCATGCGTGACGAAACACTTTGCCTACGTCGAAATTCTCACATCAAAAAAGAGTAAGATTCTCGGAAGTGGAGTTTCAAACTTGAACAAGTGAAATACTCACCGACTTGACAGCGATCACCAGTGACACCGGGAGGACATATGCATTTGAAGGCGTTGTTCCCATTATCCACGCAAGTGCCATTGTTGGCACAGGGATATTCTGAACAGGGGTCTAAACCTTAGAAATAAGGATAAAAGTTAAAAGGTAGCAAATGGAATTGAAAGATACCGGAGTAGATTACGAAACCTCTCATGCGTGACGAAACACTTTGCCTGCGTCGAAATTCTCACATCAAAAAAGAGTAAGATTCTCGGAAGTGGAGTTTCAAACTTGAACAAGTGAAATACTCACCGACTTGACAGCGATCACCAGTGACACCGGGAGGACATATGCATTTGAAGGTATTGTTCCCATTATCCACGCAAGTGCCATTGTTGGCACAGGGATATTCTGAACAGGGGTCTAAACCTTAGAAATAAGGATAAAAGTTAAAAGGTAGCAAATGGAATTGAAACATACCGGAGTAGATTACGAAACCTCTCATGCGTGACGAAACACTTTGCCTACGTCGAAATTCTCACATCAAAAAAAGAATAAGATTCTCGGAAGTGGAATTTCAAACTTGAACAAGTGAAATACTCACCGACTTGGCAGCGATCACCGATGACACCGGGAGGACATATGCATTTGAAGGTATTGTTCCCATTATCCACGCAAGTGCCATTGTTGGCACAGGGATATTCTGAACAGGGGTCTAAACCTTAGAAATAAGGATGAAAGTTAAAAGGTAGCAAATGGAATTGAAACATACCGGAGTAGATTACGAAACCTCTCATGCGTGACGAAACACTTTGCCTACGTCGAAATTCTCACATCAAAAAAGAATAAGATTCTCGGAAGTGGAATTTCAAACTTGAACAAGTGAAATACTCACCGACTTGGCAGCGATCACCGGTGACACCGGGAGGACATATGCATGTAAAGGTACTGTCTTCATTATCCACGCATGTGCCATCGTTGGCACAGGGATATTCTGAACAGGGGTCTACACCTTAAAAAAATATGTGATAAAAGGATAAAGACCTCCGACGAAGGTATAAATTTCTGGCGTAAACTGCAAAAGTTCTCATTAGCGAGGAAACATATCGTTTGCTGTATACATAAATACATACACGCATACATACATACATACACACATACTTTATTGGCTCGTCCACGCGGGGCTTTTCAGAGTGAATGTTACACTACAAGTATAAAGTGCTTGAAGACCCCAACTGGAATTAAAAAGACTAGTTGGCTATTTACTCAGCGCAGCCGAGGGGTTATACTCGGTAATTTAGTGTTAACAACTGGGTTGAAAACGTAAATTAGCCACCGTAAAGGGTAAAAAGGCTGACGTTTCGAGCGTTAGTCCTTCGTCGGAGCAATTAGAGGAATTGTGGGTTGTGTGTGGATTTATATGTAGAAAGTGGAGCTACGCCATTGGTGGGAGTTATACTCGGGGCAACCGAAAACCAATCGAGTGAGTAGCAGGGCGGAGGACTTGAGTCCGAGACCACCAGATTACAAGTCCAGCGCCCTAAGCACTCAGACACGCCGCCCCAATAGAGAGTTTCAGCTTTCAGGGAATGGAATTTTAAGTCTTCTCTTCTTTTAAAAAATCTGTCAATTTCTACGTCTAACGTGTAAAGTTTTTGGCCGTTTTACGGCTAACGGTTAACCCCATTGACACCCTCGTGAAAGAGAAATGTTAAATACGTTTTCTTTCAGAAGAAGGCGAGGGTAACTCAGCGTGATCGTGGTGAGCGGCGAAAGTCTGTCTGTCTCTTAAAAATATAGAAGTATGAAATGACATGCAAGTTGGGGCATAGTCGGTTGCGTAACGCATCAAGACCAGACTCACGCAAGAAAAATGTTTGATGATTATAAAAGAGGATATTCAGAATAAACTTCACAGGGTACTCACCACCGGTCGTTGTGGATTCATATTTCGCTTCAAATCCACGATCAACTGTTTTTCCAGGATGGAACATCACAAACATTTGGTTTCCACTCGACAAATGAGTTTCATTCCAAGACGACCCCTGACAAAATCGCCCAAGCAAAGGCGAACTTGTTGAACCACCATCATAAAGCTCCACATAAGAACAAGAATCCGAACAATGACTGTCTGAACACTCACTTAAGACAAAGTCAGTAAACGTAAACTTTACAATTTTGTCAGCTGGCGCGGTAATGTTCCAGGTACAATTTCTGGACGCAGTGTAGTTACTCTTTGGGTAGTTTGTGCTGCTTATTTCCCCGCTGCCTGAGAGAGGAATTGCTTCCCTGGGACAAACTGCAAACAATGAAAAAGGAGCATGTGAGTGTGACAGAATAAGCATAGACTGTTCCGAGCGTTCAGTTGATAAAACGCAGTGCCATATTGAACAGCGCGAGAGTAGCAGAGGAGTGAAAAAACGAGGGAGGGGTGGGTCATGTTGTAAAATCAACTTCTTCATTTCCCGACCAGACCCAAACCCCATTCTCTTTTTCATTACGCCGCTAATATTGTGCCCTTGGCTATTTCGCTCTGTTTTACTAACTGGAACGATTGGAACAGGCCAGAATAAACATGGATTGGTGATAGATATATGGTTTCTTTAACAGATGCCGTCAAAATGTGGTAAGAACAAAAAAGTGGTACGGGAGGCGCTGCCAAGTGTCACTGATGAACTCAGTGTGACATCATCTGGTATCTCTTCCTGAACAAACGGACAGCAACGTGGAATCTAATTGTTTCATATACCATGAAGAAGCAAATTGTTGTAAATGGTGAAGTCATTTATGCCTCTGTTCTCCAACAGGTGATAAATAACATCTAGTCAAAATGCTTATCACATAACTGTTGATTCGACCAATGGTCAAAATCTATACAGACCAAAACGGCTCAAAACTATATTCTTTAGGCTGATACATTCCAATATGGTGTTTATAAGGACGTAGCCCCAAGGCAAGAATATGAATATTTGAAACTCATCACGGAGACTAATTTACATTATCAACTCAGTTGTTGAAACCAAATTATCTTGTTATACTCTCCGACCGACGCAGCACCACAGTTTCTTTGGAAACTTACCACCTTTATTTTTTAGGTTAACATGGCTTCCCAGTACGTTACCGCTTACACTATACATCAGAGATGTTCGCATTCACCCTGAGTTGATAACAGAGAGAGCCCCCACTCTTATTAACTAAGCTCCTTATCATTTCTTGTATGGGTGAATTTATTGCATGTAACATCTTCTCTCAGCGAACTCTTAGATCCCACGAAGTTGTTCCCTCTACTTACTTGGAGGACTGTAGTTCAACAGTCTGTAAGTTGCCTCAAATCCGTCAAAATCCATGCTTGTGTCATCGGACACAAACACCACCCTCAGGCTTTCGTGCAGTGAATAAAATATGACAGGAATATCCCTTGGTGTACCACATAGTTTTCCAGGCGGCACTTGATCACTGAAGCTATTCTGGACTTCCATATAATCACACGAGCAAGCAATGCCACCACAACGTTGAATATTATCGTCTGGTAATGAGAGCTCAACATGGTATCCTTGCTTCCCTATAATCTTCCAGCTACATGTCTGGTTGAATGGATAGTTTCTTGGATTAAAGGGAGTGGAGAAAGAACCTGATGTTTCATCGAGGACCACATCTGTTGGGCACACTGAAAAAAGACTGCCAGCTTTAGTAAAATGCATCTTATTTACTGTAAAAACTTAATTTACTAAATGAAAAATCTTAACGAAGCTTCATTTTCTCCGAAGACTGTTCTAATTTTGATGAGGTTTACAATCCACTGTGGTCAACTGAATGATTTCAAATACCGCCTACAGCTCCTTTTCCGTATGTTGGCGGTTTCCTACTTTAATCAATATAACGATTGTGAAATACAGCAGCTTGCGTTGAAGTAAAAGGCTTGACTATATGCATTTTTTTTCTACAGCCTATAGCTGTTCAAAGATTGCTTACTTTATTATTTGCATGATCACTCGAAAAAATTCCCGCTCAGTTTAATAGGGGTACATGCTCAATATACTTCTATACTTCCGGTTAATAAACTACCATAGAAGAAAATTAAAGCTCTTACGTGAATCTCCATCTATCGCCTCAAAGGTTGCATTGAACCCTTTGTTTACAGGGCCGGTGCGAGATTCAAATCTTACTTGAATGAAATTTCCCTCAGAGTACACAGGAGGGGGAAGCTTTTGACCACAGATCTTAAAGTCATTAGGATTTCCTCCATGAGAGGCAACGTTTGTGATGAAGACTCGGGCACTATCTGCTGCCGCTCCAGCACAGTCATCGTTTTCACCTGCTACCAGGGTAAAATTCAAGAAGGTCAGTTTGATGATTTTCCCACCGGGTACGGTGATATTCCAGGTACAAATCCTGTTTGCGTCATAGTTGTTGGGAAAATTGAGGCTGGAAATGTGACCACTAGCAGCATTAATGGACTCTCCAGGAGGGCCGCAGGCTGAAAAAAAGGTATCTTTTAGTTACTCTTTTGGTTTCTTACTCCAGACGAAAGAATTCCAGCAAAATCATACATGTTCAATACACCCAAACCGCTACGATTCGTCTACGGTCGTTGACAAATCCACACAGCGGAAGTCGAATCGTGTGTTAACGTACCGGAAGTCAAGGGGCGTGAGCAATAAGTGAAAATAAGTAGCATGAAAAGAGAAAATGACAACATAACCTTCCACGTTCTTAAATGGTGAAACGGCCGGAAGTCCATTGTCAGAATATTATAAATATTAAATTTAACCTTCTTCCTTCCTAAAGCGTTAAACAAGGGCATTAACTGTTGACGAATCGACACGATTCGTACGGGTCGACACGACTCGTCATTTGTAAAGTCGATCCGTCTCTCCGGAGGTCGATTCGCAAAAGAAGACAATACATACTTAAGCGTTAAATTAGAGTATTCAATGTTGACGAATCGACACGATTCGCGTGGATTCGGCATGTGATTACCTCGTTTCTACGTGGTTTTTTTTTTTTTTGAAAACGACAACTTTGGAGACGTGCGACCTGACAGCAATATGGCTGGCTTTTACGAAGATCGTGTTGGTTTTTTCGTATTTTCACAGTCCTTCATTTTGTAGGAAAGAGCTTTTTAAACTTATTTGGTCTCACATCGGTTGTTAAGAAGTATGCCTGCGGAGATAAAGAGGAATTTGTCGGTGGGAAGCGGAATAGGCTGGATGGCGACGACGCTTTTGTCTGTGAAACAGAGAGTTTGTTATATTTATTTCCCGAGCTTGGCGATGTTGAGGTTCGTCTCGCGGAATATTTTCTAAGTGTCTTGCAAATCAACTTCCGGTATGACGGGTCGACATAAACTGAGACGAGTAGTTCGACTCAAGTCGAGTGGAGTCGATTCGATAACATTTTCAACAACCCTCGACAGTTACTTGCGAAATATTTTCCAAGTGTCTTGCAAATTGACTTCCGGTATGCGTTTCCATATAATGAGGGATAGTTTATCAGATTTTCGATTAACCACGAATCGACTTCTGGCAGAACGATTCGCAAACTGCCTTTGACGAGTCGTAGCGGTTTGGCTGTATTGGACAACATGCAGCGTGCAGATATCTTTTCAGCCAGACCTACACACCTGGGCTCGACATCAAGCAAAGAAACTCGAAAGAGAGCTGTGTACCAACTGGCTTGCACGTGCACGCAAAGGTCATGACATTCAGCGAAAACAATGGCAAATGCAGACGATAATTACGTTAAAAAAATAGGCAAATAAAATAACAGAAGATTTAAGAACTTTCTTGAAGTGTTTCCTTGAAAAAACAGATAAACAATCACGCAGTCACGCTACAAATATTACTTCTGCGTGGAATTTCTTGATGGTGGAAAGTGGAAAACACATTTTCCAGTCTTCTTTTCTGGAAACATAGCGCAGTTAATGAATTTTATGGAGCTTTTGATATTTCTTTTCAAATGAGAGAGCAAGGGTTTCCCGTCATCCACGGTCTGCAAAAGTTGTTACACACGGCAACTTGTACGTAAACAAGCACGCGACATGTGACTTTAAAATCTCCCCTCCTGTTACAGTTTCCTCATTGTGAACTGTGCGATGATGTCAATAAACGATCAAATTATAGACTGATGAATGTTTTGTTCCGCACTAAAGCCCTATTTCCTGTTTTTAGCAAATCTCCAAAGTAATAAACGACAGAATAAAGAAACGCTACGATATTCTCATCGATTTTTCGCCTACATGCGTCTCTCTAAACGAGAAACGATTTTTTTGATGGTTTTCCGCAGAGATGAAACGATGGATTATAAAGGGGAATCAAAAGTAGTGTTGTAGCTTCCTGGCAAGGGAAATATTTGTCAAATATTTGGATGAATCGAGAAGTCTGAGAACACGGTCGTTTATTTGCCTCTGTTGATTGACAAGCCATCACTGAAAAAACTCAGCGATGATCGGCAAGTTTTTGTACCTCTATTCACCTCTCTCTCTCTCCCTCTCTCTCCTCTCTCTCTCTCTCTCTCTCTCTCTCTCTCTCTCTCTCTCTCTCTCTCTCTCTCTCTCTCTCTCTCTCTCTCTCTCTCTCTCTCTCTCTCTCTCTCTCTCTCTCATAGTTATTTAAAGCGGAAGAAAAGACTTGGCTCCAAGGCTCAGGTGCTTAATACTCTATGCCGCCGTTTTGCGTTTTAATGGCTTGCGCACTTTATTATCTTTTTACTATATTAATTAGCCATTATAACCTTACTATCCCCGAAGCCATTTGGAAAACTTTAGTGTTTACTGACTCACAAACATTTTGAGGACCGAGTTTGCGGAACGAAACGAAGCTCTCTTATTAAGCGATAGAAATATCCAGCATATATATAAAAACATGTTAATTAAAAGCGGATCAAAACGTCACTGAACAGAATTTTCCGGGTCAAGCAGAACATTCTATTTCTTGAGACTTACGCCATAGCTGCCAATTGAAAAGCCGTATCTTTTGTTTCTCACAGAAAATAAAAATATTTGACTAATGAGTCATTCAAAATTAACATTTCTTAAGGTTATAGAGGACGTGTAGGTGAAGGGAAGTTAGAGAAGGAGGGATGGTGGAGGGAAGGGTGACAGGGGACTGAAGAAAGAAAGAAAGATAAAGTCTACTATCATTATCAATTTAACGCGAGCCCTAATAAATTTAACATTTCAAATAAAAAAATTCTGTATTGTTTCAAAATTGGAGTGCACATTCTTCGATATTTTTTTTTTGATGCCCTCCGGTGACAATGTTGAGAACTTAGGAGTGCTCTCTATGAATCAGAAATGTATTGTCTTCCTTGGCATTTAAGTCGCGCAAACTTGATGAGTGAGTGGTAGATTACAGCTAATTTTGGCCACGAAGGAAATGAAAAAGAAGAGGTATCAGCCTATCATTGATCTCGACTAGGATTCCAGTCGAGAATTAAGTGTTGTTTTCGAAGACCAGTATTCTTGTGAAGTTTTTACGAGATTTCTTGCATATTAGCACATTTTTCGTAAATTTGAAAGTAATTTTGCAGACTTCGTCTGCGGCGCAATGAGGCCATTGTTGAGAGATGTCAAGGAGGAAATAAATAATCAGGGCCGGAGCCAGACTTCAGAACAAGACGAGGCAAGTTTCGAGCACCGAATGCCGAAGGTACGAATTCCGTGGAATTTTTCTTCAGAAAAGTCAATTTTGGGCCAAACCTCATGCTAGCCACAGCCCATGATAATCAGCAATACTTTTATTTCATCTTACCTTCGAATTCAATTCCATTTGCTGAGAATGCCAAAAGTAGGAAGATTACAGAAAGCAGTATTCCATGTTTCAAGTTCATCTTGAAGCCAAAAGGTAAACAGCAATACCAGACAAACTTGTTTACTGTTAACACTCGTCGTCAATATTCTCAATAACCTCTCCCACGCTTTGTTCGCCTTAATGTAGCGTTTGACACGGTTCATGTCCCGATAGACATTGGATTAAAACGTCTTTTGTTTTAAATACAATAGAATGGTTTTCCTGATGAAATATATGATTAGAAACTGGAATAATAAAGAGGAAAAGTTAGTCCAACGTTTCAATGAGAGCGTGCAAGAATGAAGGATTAACGCGTACGCTTCCTTTATTTTGTTCGTCTGTGAGCAAAACTGAAGTATTTAAAACTAGTTCAGTTTCATCGTCATTTCATCGGCTGGTTACGGCAATTATGTAGTGCACATCGTAGAGAAAGCCATCTAAGCAGTGAACTATAGATATAAATAGTTAGTAGTTGAAGTTTTACGAAACATCCTTGGAAAGTCTTCATTTTGAGCTAGTCTTTTGCTTTCCATGGCAAAAAAAATACATATCTTCAAGAATTAGTGTGAAACTGGAAAGTTTCACACTAAAAATGACAATAAAATAACAGAAGGTTTAAGAACTTTCTTGAAGTGTTTTCTTGAAAACACAGATAAACAATCACGCAGTCACGCTACAAATACTAATTCTGCATGGAATTTCTTGATGGTGGAAAGTGGAAAACACATTTTCTAGTCTTTTTTTCTGGAACATGGCGCAGTTAATGAATTTTATGGGGCTTTGATATTTCTTTTCAAATGAGAGAGCCAGGGTTTCCCGTCGTTCACGGTCTGCAAAAGTTGTTACACACGGAAACTTGTACGTCAACAAGCACGCGACATGTGACTTTAAAATCTCCCCTCCTGTTACAGTTTCCTCATTGTGAACAGTGTGATAATGTTAATAAACGATCAAATTATAGAATAATGAATGTTTTGTTCCGTACTAAAGCCTTATTTCCTGTTTTTAGCAAATCTCCAAAGTAATAAACGACAAAATAAAGAAACACTACGATTTTCCCATCGATCTTTCGCTTACATGTATCTCTCTAAACGTGAAATTTTCCATTCCCACAAGAAATCTTCAAAGTTTTTCAGTTGTTTTTAGCTTTCATGATCAATTATCTCGTATAAAGAGCTAAAAGATGTAGGTTTTTCTGGTCAAGGGACCGCCTAGAGCCAGAATTGCGTGACGGTTGTAGTTGAGAGAAACTTATCACAATCGCAGATTTTAAAAGGCATCCAAGACAAAAACACGGTAGTGCTCAAAGATTTTTTTAATGGTGTCCAGAGATGAAATGATGGATTATAAAGGGAAATCAAAAGTAGTGTTGTAGCTTCCTGACAAGGGGAGATATTTGACCTCAAAGTTGTCAAATATTTGGATGCATCGAGAAGTCTGAAAACACAGTCGTTTATTTGCCTCTGTTGATTGACAAGCCGCCAATGAAAAAACTCAGCGATGATCGGCAAGTTTGTGTACCTCTATTCACCTCTCTCTCTCTCTCTCTCTGTCTCTTATAGTTATTACTTAAAAGCGGAAGAAAAGACTTGCTTCCAAGGCTCAGGTGCTAAATACTCTATGCCGAGGTTTTGCGTTTAATGACCTCTAAAATTACAGTGACCTTCTTTCGTTCAGAACTGGCAAAAAATTTTCATTTTAGCACCTACGTTCAAATAACTTAGCTAATCGTTAATCTTTTGTATTTAATGAAACACAAAATGTTATAGAATCAAGATAAGTCGCGTCAGAGAACGCTTAGTTATAAGTACAGTTAATGGCTTGCGCACTTTATTATCTTTTTACTATGTTAATTAGCTATCAGTCCAAGAGCGCTTCTGCAAGGGCCTTTTAATAACTTTATTATCCCCGAAGCCATTTGGAAAACTTCAGTGTTTATTGGCTGACAAACATTTTGAGGGCCAAGTTTGCGGAACGAAACGAAGCTCTCTTACTACGCGATAGAAATATCCAGCATATATATATAAACATGTTGATCAACAGCGGATCAAGACGTCACTGAACCGAATTTTCCGGGTCAAGCAGAACATTCTATTGCTTGAGACTTACGCCATAGCTGCCAATTGAAAAACCGTTTCTTTTTTTCCTCACAGAAAATAAAAATATTTGACTAATAAGTCATTTAGAATTAAACTTTCTTGAGGTTATAGAGGACGTGCAGGTGAAGGGAAGTTAGAGTTGGAGGGATGGTGGATGGAAGGGTGACAGGGGACTGAAGAAAGAAAGAAAAAAGTCTACTATCATTATCAATTCAAAGCGAACCCTAATAAATTCAACATTTCAAGTAAAAAAAGATGACAAGTTACTGTATTGTTTCAAAATTGGAGTGCACATTCTTCCATATTTTTTACCATGCCCTCCGCCGATAACATTGAGAACTAAGGAGTGCTCTCTATGAATCAGAAATGTATTGTCTTCCTTGGCATTCAAGTAGCGCAAACTTGATGAATGAGTGTTAGATTACAGCTAATTTTGGCCACGAAGGGAATGAAAAAGAAGAGCTATCCGCCTATCATTGATCTCGACTAGGATTCCAGTCGAGAATTAAGTGTTGTTTTTGAGGACCAGTATTCTTGTGAGGTTTTTACGAAATTTTTTGCATATTAGCACATTTTTCGTAAATGTGAAGGTAATTTTGCAGACTTCGTCTGCGGCACAATGAGTCCATTGTTGAGAGATGTCAAGGAGGAAATAAATAATCAGGGTCGTAGCCAGACTTCAGAACAAGACAAGGCAAGTTTCGAGCGCCGAAGGTCGAAGGCACGAATTGCGTGGAATTTTTCTTCAGAAAAGTCAATCTTGGACCAAAATAAAGACGAGGCAATTGCCTCGCCTTGCCTCATGCAAGCTACGGCCCTGATAATCAGCAATACTTTCATTTTATATTACCTTCGAATTCAATTCCATTTGCTGAGAATGCCAAAAGTAGGAAGATTACAGAGAGTAGTATTCCTTGTTTCAAGTTCATCTTGAAGCCAAAAGGTAAACAGCAATACCAGACAAACTTATTTTCTGTTAACACTCGTCGTTAACAGTCTCAATAACCTCTCCCACGCTTTGTTCGCCTTAATGTAGAGTTTGACACGGTTCATGTCCTGATAGACATTGGATCAAAACGTCTTTTGTTTTAAATACAATATAATAGTTCCCCTGATGAAATATATGATTAAAAACGGGAATAATAAAGAGGAAAAGTTAGTCTAGCGTTTCAATGAGAGCGTGCAAGAATGAAGGATTAACGCGTACGCTTCCTTTATTTTGTTCGTCTGTGAGGAAAACTGAAGTATTTAGAACAAGTTCAGTTTCATCGTCATTTCATCGGCTGGTTACGACAATTATGTAGTGCACATCGTAGAGAAAGCCACTTAAGCAGTGAACTATAGATGTAAATAGTTAGTAGTTGAAGTTTTTACGAAATATCTTTGGAAAGTCTTCATTTTGAGCTAGTCTTTTGCTTTCCATGACGAAAAAAATACATATCTTCAAGAATTAGTGTGAAACTGGAAAGTTTCACACTAAAAATGGCAATAAAATAACAGAAGGTTTAAGAACTTTCTTGAAGTGTTTTCTTGAAAACACAGATAAACAATCACGCAGTCACGCTACAAATACTATTTCTGCATGGAATTTCTTGATGGTGGAAAGTGGAAAAAACATTCTCCAGTCTTCTTTTCCGGAAACATGGCGCAGTTAATGAATTTTATGGGGCTTTTGATATTTCTTTTCAAATGAGAGAGCCAGGGTTTCCCGTCGTTCACGGTCTGCAAAAGTTGTTACACACGGAAACTTGTACGTCAACAAGCACGCGACATGTGACTTTAAAATCTCCCCTCCTGTTACAGTTTCCTCATTGTGAACAGTGTGATAATGTTAATAAACGATCAAATCATAGAATAATGAATGTTTTGTTCCGTACTAAAGCCTTATTTCCTGTTTTTAGGAAATCTCCAAAGTAGTAAACGACAAAATAAAGAAACACTACGATTTTCCCATCGATCTTTCGCTTACATGTATCTCTCTAAACGTGAAATTTTCCATTCCCACAAGAAATCTTCAAAGTTTTTCAGTTGTTTTTAGCTTTCATGATCAATTATCTCGTATAAAGAGCTAAAAGATGTAGGTTTTTCTGGTCAAGGGACCGCCTAGAGCCAGAATTGCGTGACGGTTGTAGTTGAGAGAAACTTATCACAATCGCAGATTTTAAAAGGCATCCAAGACAAAAACACGGTAGTGCTCAAAGATTTTTTTGATGATGTTTAGAGATGAAATGATGGATTATAAAGGGAAATCAAAAGTAGTGTTGTAGCTTCCTGACAAGGGGAGATATTTGACCTCAAAGTTGTCAAATATTTGGATGCATCGAGAAGTCTGAAAACACAGTCGTTTATTTGCCTCTGTTGATTGACAAGCCGCCAATGAAAAAACTCAGCGATGATCGGTAAGTTTCTGTACCTTTGTTCCCCTCTCTCTCTCTGTCTCTCTCTCTCTCTCTGTCTCTTATAGTTATTACTTAAAAGCGGAAGAAAAGACTTGCCTACAAGGCTCAGATGCTAAATACTCTATGCCGAGGTTTTGCGTTTAATGACCTCTAAAATTGCAGTGACCTTCTTTTGTTCAGAACAGGAACAAATTCTCATTCTAGCACCTACGTTCAAATAACTTAGCCAATCGTTAATCTTTTGTATTTAATGAAACACAAAATGTTATAGAATCAAGATAAGTCGCGTCAGAGAACCCTTAGTAATAAGTACAGTTAATGGCTTGCGCACTTTATTATCTTTTTACTATGTTAATTAGCTATCAGTCCAAGAATGCTTCTGCAAGGGCCATTTAATAACTTTACTATCCCCGAAGCCATTTGGAAAACTTCAGTGTTTATTGGCTGACAAATATTTTGAGGACCGAGTTCGCGGAGACCGAGTTTCAGGGGGACTGAGTTTCTATCGCTCATAAAGCGATAGAAATATCGAGCAAACAGATATAAACATGTTGATTAAAAGCGGGATAAAACGTCACTGAAAAGAATTTCCCGGGTCAAGCAGAACATTCTATCGCTTGAGACTTACGCCATAGCTGCCAATTGAAATGCCGTTTCTTTTGTTTCTCACAGAAAATAAAAATATTTGACTAATGAGTCATTCAAGATTAAACTTTCTTGAGGTTATTGAGGACGTGTAGGTGAAGGGAAGTTAAAGAAGGAGGGATGGTGGAGGGAAGGGTGACAGGGGACTGAAGAAAGAAAGAAAGAAAGAAGTCTACTATCATTATCAATTTGAAGCGAACCCTAATAAATTCAATATTTCAAGTAAAAAAAAGGAGGTTAAGTTGCTGTATTGTTTCAAAATTGGAGTGCACATTCTTCGATATTTTTTACCATGCCCTCCGCTGATAATATTGAGAACTAAGGAGTGCTCTCTATGAATCAGAAATGTATTGTCTTCCTTGGCATTCAAGTAGCGCAACTTGATGAATGAGCGGTAGATTACAACTGATTTTGGCCACGAAGGAAATGAAAAAGAAGAGCTATGAGCCTATTATTGATCTCGACTAGGATTCCAGTCGAGAATTAAGTGTTTTCGAAGACCAGTATTCTTGTGAAGTTTTTAAGAGATTTCTCGCATATTAGCACATTTTTCGTAAATTTGAAAGTAGTTTTGCAGACTTCGTCTGCGGCGCTATGAGTCCATTGTTGAGAGATGTCAAGGAGGAAATAAATAATCAGGGCCGGAGCCAGACTTCAGAACAAGACAAGGCAAGTTTAGAGGGCCGAATGCCGAAGGCACGAATTCCGTGGAATTTTTCTTCAGAAAAGTCAATCTTGGGCCAAAATCAAGACGAGGCAATTGCCTCGCCTTGCCTCATGCTAGCTACCACTGCGTGAAATAATCCGAATACGGTCCCTTATATATGTAGGTCTTATATAGTCAGTACACAAAGTCGTGTACGGGATCTATAAGGAGGTGTCATGATGTATAAGGTACTGTTTAAGGATCAGTATACGTCAGGCTATGCCAAGAAAATAGCAGGATCTTATACACTTGTAGCAGGATTTCTTATATGCCAGTACTCGTTTCAGTATACATGTTGTATACTGAAGGAATTATGAGGTATACTGATTATGTTCCCAAATTGTCGCGTCAATTTTCACAGTTACTACTTTATGACCAGAAACTTGACTCCTGGTATTCAAGAAGTGAACGGTCAGCCTGTATACTTGCGCGATGGTATGGTGCAAATGGTTTGGACACAGCTTCAGTGGATCTGCGGCCAGGTGAGTTTGTACATGTGGTTCAAATGTAGTTATGATTTTAAATTTTTCAAACTAGTTTGAATTGTTTATTCTTTTGTTCCAAATTTTTTGCCATGACTTAAAGACCTGTAGAAAAATACTGCCAAACCAGTTTGAAATCATTTTGGCCTGAACTTGACTTGTGAGAACAGTGAGGTGCGATAAGGGGTCATACTTTACCCTATTTTCTAAATTAAATGCTAGGCTCCAGATAAATGCTGGTTTTAGTTGAGAAAATACAGTGTATTTATTCCTGTGGACTTAAAAAAATGCAGAATATACATGTCCTTGTCAGAAATATTTTGGCTCTCCAAAGAATTATTAATGGAGACAACAGTGATATAATGTAGAGGAATACTTTTTCTTTTCCCCTTGAATCTGTCTTGTGGCAATTTTTTTCACTTCCCTTTTATAGTTGCTGCAATAAATATTAGAAGGTAATTTAGTGTTAACAACTGGGTTGAAAACGTAAATTAGCCACCGTAAAGAGTAAAAAAGCTGACGTTTCGAGCGTTAGCCCTTCGTCAGAGCGTTTGCCCTTCAGTGTCGTAAGATTTTCAATCAAAGCAGACTTGTTTATCTCCTTTTATGGGCTTCTGTGTTTGAATCTGTATAGTAAATACTTTATTGACAAACAAGCTAAAGGAGAACCAAACCCAACAAACATCTGCTTAAAAAATGATTGAGCATGCCCTTTGCTGTTATTATCTTGGTATATTTAGATGCAGAGGACAATAATAGTAAATACTTTCAGTGTTTGCAACTTAACAGTCTTGCTATGTATCACATTACAAAGCAATACTCTACATATATATAAGAAGTAAGATTCACTAGATCTTAGTGAATCTAAGTTCTTAAGCTTTTTGTACAGAACATAGAAGATTACTACATGTATGTTTATAGCACTCATCCTCTCTACTATTTCCTCTTTCTCTTACAGGGATTGTCCAATACTTCTTCAAGCACTCTATAACCATCCGTTCCCCAACTGGTGAAAATGTGAACCTACCTTACACACTGGCTTGTGTTCATTGGTACAAAGTTCACCCTCATGCAAGGTTTTACTTAGGTTTACCAATTCAAGCATGCCTGCCATCATTTGAAGTTGAGTCAGTGGCAGCTTTTATTCCAGTAATGAGGATTGATAGTATATGTGGTGTAGCTGAGTTGAGCTACAACTTAGGCACTGCTAATGGTAAAGAGAAAATTGTTGTGGCTGTCCCTCTTGACCTTAAGTTACATGTATGAATATTAAAGGCAATTAGAACTTTTAAAACTAATTTAAAGCAATTAGAACAATTGAAACTGAACTTATATTGTTTGGGCAGTGTAATGCTCTGCAAAGGGTGATCAGAAATATGTAAGATGCTCTGAAAGACTTGTGAGGTTAAGTAATGTTACTTAACCAGACAGTAAACAAGACTGTTTTGTCTCTAACCTTAGTATCCAAATATGCTTATTTTCTGAAAGCTGATGATGTTGCCATTTGGCTTTGGCATTCTCTTTTGTCTGGCTATAATTGAAGAAACCATGCTTTCATTTGTAAATATATAGTTTTTTTCCCTACACATACATGGTCAGTGAAAATTGGTTTTCAGTCAGTAGAAATTCTTGGATTTTTTTTTTATTCCAGTGGGTGGCAGCAGGTGTCTGCTTTAGATATTGTAAAAAGAAGTTTGAAACACCCGGTTTTCACCCAACTAGGAGTCTACTGTAATTGTTGGAGTCATTGTTTTTTTCTGTTAGTTAAACTGTTCAACACAAGTGTATATAAGTTAGCTTACCCCCTGAGGTCAAGTGAGTGGCCCTATATATTTTCATCAGTGGTGGTTTGCACTGTAATTCTTAGCAATACAGTTAGCAAATAAATGAAATTTTACTTTAATAAACAACTGTATGGTGATGGTAGTGACCTCTAGCGGGATAGTGCAACTTTTTGCCTTTATTCTTGTGTGGGTTTTTTTGGCAAGATTCTTAGCTTTGGACTATAGATTATTTTCACCAAACTTAAATCATAGATTGTATCAACTGATTGGACTGTGTCAAATGACCAGACTGACTACAGTCATTACTCAACTTCCTCAAACAATCACAATGTCTCAAATGATCAGAGGTTCACTGATACTGACTCTCTAAAATGACCAAAGTGCTTCCAATGATCCAAATGGGTAAGATGAGCTGACTGGCTAAAATTACTAAAATGACCAAACTGGTTAAAATTCCCCAACTGCCTCAATTGTCCAAACCTTTTCAATTGACCCAATTGCCTCAAATGACCAAACTGGTTCAAATAACACAACTACTGCAAATGACCAAACCAGCTCTGTTGACCCAATTGCCTCAAATTCCCAAACCAGTTGAAATGACCCAAAAAACCTCAAATGACCAACCATTTCAATTGGTCAACCCAGTTGCCTCAAATGACCAATCCAGTTCAATTGGTCAACCAAATTTCTTTGAATGACCAAGCCAGTTCAAATGACTCAACTGGCTGAATGACCAAACCAGTTCAAATGATGCAACTGTCTCAATTGGCCAAACCGGCTCAAATGACCCAACTTGCTGAAATGACCCAACTGGCTGAAAAGACCAACAGCCTCAAATGGCACAGCTGCCTCAAATGACACAGCTGCCTCAAATGGCACAGCTACCTTAAATGGCACAGCTGCCTCAAATGGCATAGCTGCCTCAAATGACCCAACTCACTGTAATGACCAAGCTCATTTAGATGACAAAATTGGTTCAAATGACCCAACTGCCTCAAATGGCCCAATTCTATAAATGACTAAACCAGTTCAAATGATGCAATTTTCTCCGATGACCAGTCAGGCCCAAATGAGTAAACTGATTACAATGATCCAATTGTTTCAAATGACCCAACTTGCTGAAATAGCACAGCTGCCTCAAATGACCCAACTGGCTGAAATGACCAAACTCACTTAAATGCAAAAATTGGTTCAAATGACCAAACTGCCTTAAATGACCCAATTGGATCAAATGACCAAACCCTAAAATGATGCAACTGTCTCAAATGGTCAAACATGCCCAAATGACTCAACTGGCTGAAATGAAAAAATTGGTTCAAATGACCCAACTGCCTCAAATGGTCCAATTGGATGAAATGACTAAACCGGTTCAAATGATGCAACTGTCTCAAATGGCCCAACTGGCTTAGATGAGTAAACCGGTTCAAATGATGCAATTTTTTGAAATTACCCAACTACCTCAAATGACACCAACTGGCTGAAATGGCCAACTGCCTCAAAAGGCACAGCTGCCTCAAATGGCTCAGCTGCCTCAAATATAATGAACCAACAGGCTCAAATGAGTAACCAGTTTAAATGATCCAATTGTTTCAAATGACTCGACCACCTAAAATGACCCAACTTGCTAAAATGGCACAAGTGGTCGAAATGACTAGCTGCCTTAAATGGCACAGCTGCCTCAAATGACCCAACTGGCTGAAATAATCAAACTCACTCAAATGACAAAATTGGTTCAAATGACCCAACTGCCTCAAATGACCCAATTGGATCAAATAACTCAATCAGTTCAAATGATGCAACTCTCTAATATTGCCAACCAGCTCAAGTAAGTAAATCAGTTCAAATGATCCAATTGTTTCAACTAACTAGCAACTAGCTGAAATGACCCAACTGGCTGAAATTACCAACTGCTTCAAATGGCACAGCTACCTCAAATGACCCAACTGACTGAAATGACAAAACTCACTCAAATAACAAAAATTGTTTCAAATGACCCAACTACCTCAAATGGCCAAACAGGCTGAAATGACCCAACTGGTGAAAACGGCACAGTGTTGTCTAAAACTGCCAAACTAGCCCAACTGACCAAACCCATTCAATTTAAATGATGCAACTTCGTCGAATGATGCAACTAAGTCAAATGGCCCAACTGCTTCAAATGACCCAGCTGCCTTAAATGGCCAAACTACCACAGGTGACTAAACCGGTTTATCTGGCTCAAATCACGCAACTGCCTCAAATGACCCAACCGGCTGAAATGATCAAACGGACTCAGGTGACCCAGCTGCCCTTAAAGGCCCAAGTGCCTCAAATGAACAAACTGGATTAAGTGATCGGACTGGTTCAAATGATCAAACTGGCTTAGGTGACCAGCTGATACAAATAACCTAACTATCTCAGATGGCAAAACTGGCTGAAACGACCCAACTGAAATGCTCAGCAAGATACTCAGATTGCACTACCAGCTCAAATGACACAAGTCCTTCACATCACTTACTCAAAAGTGCTCAACTCGGTAAATAATGAATGTACAATAACATGCCCTAACACTTAGTATTAAGTCATAAGTATATTTAACAGTATACAAAACAGTGAACACTTGCATCCTGAAAAAATATTTTTGAAAAGTGGAAAAGTGAAAAACGTCTTACAGCTTTAGGACAAGAGTGTCTTCAGCAGCTATGGGTAAGCAAATTAAAAGCTTTGGAATAACTGGTAAAATGACGGATATACGATGTCCTTACACTTGGTACACAGTTATGTGTAATTAACAGTATCCAAAACAGTATGCACTTGTGTCCTGACAAAGTTGCTGAAGAGTGGTAAAGTGAAAAATCTCTAACAGCTTTAGGGTAAGAATTTCTGCAGTAGTTATAGATGAGCAAATTAAGAGCTTTGGTATAATTAGTAAAAATAGTGGATATACAATATCCTTACACTTAGTATACGTCTATGCGTAATGATCAGTATACAAAACAGTATACACTTGTGTCCTGACAAAATTGTCGGAAAGGGTGCAGAAAAATTGCTTTTCAGTAAATTTTTAGTGCAATATATACGCAGTACCTGTATGCAAGTAAATTTAAAGCATTATAATGCTTGGTGAAAAACTGGATATATGGTGTCCTAATACTTAGTATACGGTTATGTGTAATAATCAGTACACAGAACAGTATACACTTATGTCCAGACAAAATTGTCGGGAAAGGGTACAGAAAAAAACTGCCTCTCAGTAAATATTCAGTATAGAAATATCTTCAGTAGTTGTTTATAAGTAAATTACGTAAATTTGTAGCTTCATAACAATTGGTGAAATACTGGCTATACGATGTCCTAACACTTAGTATACGGTCATGTGCAACATCTAGTATACATAGGAATAAGGAATCAAACATATACTGATCATTACTCAGTCCTTATACATCGATGTCCTTATATGTCAGTATATCTCTCCGTGTACGTCATGTATACGGGCTCATTACACCCCCTGATATTTGTTAATTCACGCAGTGTACAGCCCTGATAATCAGCAATACTTTCATTTTATATTACCTTCGAATTCAATTCCATTTGCTGAGAATGCCAAAAGTAGGAAGATTACAGAGAGTAGTATTCCTTGTTTCAAGTTCATCTTGAAGCCAAAAGGTAAACAGCAATACCAGACAAACTTGTTATTGTTAACACTGGTCGTTAATAATAATAATAACCTCTCCCACGCTTTGTTCGCCTCGATGTAGAGTTTGACACGGTTCATGTCCTGATAGACATTGGATTAAAACGTCTTTTGTTTTAAATACAATATAATAGTTTCCCTGATGAAATATATTATTAGAAACTGGAAAAATAAAGAGGAAAGGTTAGTCGAGCGTTTCAATGAGAGCGTGCAAGAATGAAGGATTAACGCATACGCTTCCTTTATTTTGTTCGTCTGTGAGCAAACCTGAAGTATTTAGAACTAGTTCAGTTTCATCGTCATTTCATCGGCTGGTTACGGCAATTATGTAATGCACATCGTAGAGAAAGCCACTTAAGCAGTGAACTAACAGTAGTAGTTTTGAGTTCAAAATTAACGCCGATTTAAAGTTTAATCGAAAGGTGTTAACTCGGAAAGGTTTTTATTTCGATTTCGTCTAAGAGTTTGTCATTATATGTTTATTACTGGAGTGCCCCAAATCTTAATTGTTAAACAAAGCCTCCTCATAAATGAAAGGTAAAGCGATCTTCGCAGTAATGAACACTACTTAAGCAGTAGTGAAAATAAGGCCTAAAAAAATTCAGTACACCATATGAGTACTTGGAGAATTTTACAGATAAAAGTATGGAGATTGTGTATGCTGATGTCACAGCACAAAGGGTGAAGCTTCATTTTGCCTTAGATGTCATCATATCGCCCAAACAACGACAGCGTATGAAGTAAAACTTCATAATTTACATGAAGAACTCGCATGGCTTCTCGGTCGATCTTAACTTTGAAAGCAATAGATGGTCACCCTGGCCATAGCCCAGCTCGAAATTCTCACAGAAAACCCTCCAGTAACCAAATATTCTCTGACTGCTTACGCCTAACGGCGAGCTAAGTTTATCGATCTTTCTCACAAAAATAACTACTTGAAAATTAAATAAATAAATAAAACCTATCATAACCTTATTATCATCTTAACTGACGACAATCCAAAAGGGCTTTTATTGCCGATCCTGACAGTTACAATAACTTTGCGCTTTGGGAACTTTAAGCCCAA
Source organism: Pocillopora damicornis (assembly GCF_964200805.1). Lineage (NCBI taxonomy): Eukaryota > Metazoa > Cnidaria > Anthozoa > Scleractinia > Pocilloporidae > Pocillopora > Pocillopora damicornis. The sequence continues at coordinate 19,311,713 of NC_142678.1, forward strand.
TGCAAGTGATTTGGCTCCTCTGACGCACTTCACTTGACAAATGACTCTATGAATCGATTAAAGCATTACCTTGTCCGTGTCACTCACAATTGAAACGTTCATGAAAGTTGCAAGAAAACTGTGACAAATGAAATGCTGGGGTAAAGCATTTCATTAAGAAACTGTATTGCTACCATGAAATAACATTGCAATTAATTTATTGCTTGTCGATGCGAGTAGAAATTAATGCATGAAAATATGGTTACAAGTAACCGAGACGAGTCGTTCGACTCGAATCGATTCGATAACATTTTCAACGACCCTTGGTAGTTACTTGTGGTGTCTTGCAAATCGACTTGTGGTATGACGGGTCGACTTAAACTGAGACGAGTCGTTCGATTCGAGTCGAATGGAGTCGATAGACAACATCTTCAACGCCATCTAGTAGCTTCTTGCGGAATATTTTCTAAGTGTCTAGCAAATCGACTTGTGGTATGACGGGTCGACTATAACTAAGACAAGTCGAATGGAGTCGAGTCGAATGGAGTCGATTCGAAAACATTTTCAACAACCCTTGATAGTTACTTGCGAAATATTTTCTAAGTGTCTTGCAAATTGACTTCCGGTATGCGTTTCCATCTAATGAGAGATGGTTTATCAGATTTTCGATTAACCGCGAATCGACTTCCGGTAGAACGATTCGCAAACTGCCTTTCACGAATCGTATCGGTTTGGGTGTATTGGACAACTTGCTGCGTGCAGATATCTTTTCAGCCAGACCTACACACCTGAGTCCGACACCAGGTAAAGAAACTCGAAAGAGTGCTGTGTATCAACTGGCTCGCACGTACACGCAAAGGCCATGACATTCAGCGAAAACAGTGGCAAATGCAGACGATAATTGCAGTCAAAAAACAGGCAAATAAAATAACAGAAGATTTAAGAACTTTCTAGAGGTATTTACTTGAAAAACAGATAAACGATAACGCAGTCACGCTACAAATACTATTTCTGCGTGGAATTTATAATAAGGAAAATACTCACGGTCTTGACAGCGATCACCAGGGACACCGGAAGGACATATGCATTTGAAGGTATTGTCTCCATTATTCACGCATGTGCCATTGTTGGCACAGGGATAGTCTAAACAGGGGTCCAAACCTTGCAAACGTATGATAAAAGTCAACAAGATATCTTCGAAATTTAAACATCCTGGAGAAGACTGCAAATTAAACTTCTAATGCGCGGCGAAATATTTCATCTGCGTCCAAATCATAATCATACATCACCACCTATCTAAACATTATTCTTTCGAGAAAAACTAAAAAAACAAAGCAAAAAAAATTAAACAGGTGGAATACTTACAGACTTGACAGCGATCACCGGTGACACCGTGAGGACATATGCATTTGAAGGTATTGTTTCCATTATCCACGCATGTGCCATTGTTGGCACAGGGATATTCTGAACAGGGGTTTAAACCTTAGAAATAAGGATAAAAGTTAAAAGGCCACCGATGAAAGTAAATGTTTCTGTAGTAAATTGCAAAACCCTTAATGTACGGTGTACATTCTTTATTGGTTCCTTCCCCGGGGCTTTTCAGAGTTAATGTTACACTACAAACATGATGCTTGAAAATCCCAATTGGCAGGAGGCAGACCAGTTGGCTATTTACACAGCACAGCCGAGGAGTTGAACTCGGGACGACCGAAAAGTAATCCAGTAAGTGGCAGGGCAGAAGACTTAAACCCGGGACCACCAGATTACAAGTCCAGCGCCCTAAGCACGCGGTCAAGCCGCCCAATAGAGAGTTTGAGCTTCTTGGGAATGGAATTCTAAGTCTTCTCTTCCTAAGAAATGGCCCAGACAACTCTCAATATCTGATAGACAAAGCTCTTCAGCTGGATCCTTTGAAAAGAAAAAAACTAAAAACAAAACAAAACAGATAAGCATAAAAAAGGAAAATACTCACGGACTTGACAGCGATCACCAGTGACACCGGGAGGACATATGCATTTGAAGGTGTTGTCTCCATTATCTAGGCATGCGCCATTGTTGGCACAGGGATATTCTGAACAGGGATCTAAACCTTAGAAATAATGATAAAAGTTAAAAGGCCACCGATGAAAGTAAACACTTCTGTAGTAAACTGCAAAACCCTTCATGTGAGACGAAAAGTTTTGTTTCTATCAAATTGTTCATATCAAAGGAGGGTTCGGGTTACTCGAAAGAGGAATCCTTAGTTTTTACTTTTAAAGAGTTTGTCCAGGCACTCATCAATTTCTCTTGCCTTAAATTCCCCATTTAGAGGATAGTAAGCGATTAGATTACCTTAGTGTACAAACAGAAAGAATCAATTAATTACCGTACTGATTCTTGAGCTCCTGAAGGCGCTTTCACTGAAGTTTAGGGACTTGTAGCAGTTAAAAAGGATTGGTTTTAAACAGAGACATCAAATTTACTAAATTAACCGCAAAAATTGAAGTGTACACTCCCGTAAATTTTACAGTATTTTGTCGATCTACAATGTATAATATTGCCACAGGGATAGTCTAAGCAAGGGTCCAAATCTTAATAGCGTAGGGTAAAAGTTAGCAGACCATCAACGAAATTCAAAACTCCTCAAGTAGACTACAAATTAAACCTCTAATGTGTGGCGAAATATTTCATCTGCGTCTAAATTTTTATATTAAGACAGGGTTTCAGCATCTTTGAAGTAGAAATCTAGTATTTTCTTCTAAAGAGTTCGTCTGGATACTCATCAATATCTAAAAGACACCTGCCCTTAAAATATGATGATATCAAGTCATTACTTATCTAAGAAAAAAAAAAAGCAAACTTAAACAAGTGTACTTACTTTGGTAGGTATGCACTTGGCAGCGATCACCAGTGACACCGGGAGGACAAATGCATTTGAAGGTATTGTTTCCATTATCCACACATGTGCCATTGTTGGCACAGGGATATTCTGAACAGGGGTCTAAACCTTAGAAATAATAATAAAAGCGAAAAGGCCACCCACGAAACTCCGTCATTTGGGAACTCTATAAAACTGTTTGAGTTTCCTGAAAACTGGTAGGATCCATTGGTTTCTCCATGGGGTCCAGTTGTGAGCTCCACCTGTCCTAAAACTCCAGCTGGCTGCTTATTGTCAATTTCTCTTGCCTCAAATTCCCCATTTAGAGGATAGTAAGCAATAAGATCACCTTAGTGTACAAACAGAAAGAAAGAATTAATTACCATACTGATATGTGGAACGGTTTTGAGTGAATCTTGACCTGCTGGAGACACTTTAATTGAAATTTAGAAACTTGTGGTGGTGAAAAAAGTTTGATCGTAAACTAAGAAACCAAATTTACTAAATGAACCGCAGAAAACTGAGTCTCCTTGTGTACTCCGTTGGTTCAAATTCCCCACCCCACCCAGGAAAGGCTCCAATCCCCCATCCACGGGGTACCTACAACAGCCAAATGCCCGTGGGTTGTCCTCAGGGGGATGTAGAAGCTTTGAATCGATCGGCGCATAACGGGCCTTCTTGGTAATATAGAACGCCTGAAAATGCTGACTCTGAGGTTTTATCGCTCAAGTTTATAAATATTTCGTTGACCACTGAGTGCGATAATCTTTTATTATACAAGCTTTAAAAACAGTCATATCCTATAGAAGAATGTTCTCCCAATACCAGTTACCAATGCTAGCTAAATTTTTTAGTGACATATCAGGGCCATGTCATCTCTAGCAGTGGTATTGATAATACGGTTTTTGTTTTGTTTTGTTTTGGGTTTTCTTTTTTTAAACAAAGATTTGCCGATTGACTGGTAAGCTGTAATTTTTGCTTTTTCTGCTGAGCTGACCAAGAACCACCTCTTGTCCACTTCACTTAGTTCAGCGTACGGCCATGTGCATCAACGTGATGCTTCTTCTTTCTCCTGGAGCAGATGCAAACAGTGTTTAGTCGACCAACATTGTTATTCATTCGATGTCCCTTCATATTGAGCTATTAACTTTCATGACACGCCATTCTAATTCGATAGGTAAGTCCATCAATAGGGTCCCGTTGCCACTGATGCTCGTCAAAGACTTGGTTTCCCATTGGTCAAGACAAACAGCAATTTGCGCCTCTTTTCAGTTCGCTAGCTGGCTCGCAGTCGATCTGATTTTCATTGCTATCGTTCAAATAAGCGGAAAAGGCTTTCCTTGGGGGAGTATGGTTTGTGAAGGCTATAATGATGTAAACAGGAGAGAGTAAAACGGAAAATGCTTCAGTGAGTAAAAATATTTTGCTTCCTTTTGGCCAAGACTAAAATGGATTATTTTAAAAACAGTTTAGATTTGTTTGGGCCTTAGACTAACTGATGGTATATTACTTCACGGTGTTCCCATCATGGGGCGTCTTTAGCCATATATAAGTAAGCCTTGAGACTCAAATTACCATTTATTTTGATAAAGCCTGTGTCTCACGTTTACGAGGGTCTCAATGGGGTTAACCGATAGCCGTAAAACCGCCAAAATATGTAGAAAGCAGTACATAACAAAAATAGTTAATATTTACTTTGGCAGCAGGTGTCCCGCTCAAATCCAGGTTCAATAGGAAATGATGCTATAAGAGATAGAAATAACATACAAAACATGACATAAAGGACGATTCAAAATTCGTCGATACCTCAGCTAATCCATTAAGGCAAGGGATTATAAACTAAGTCCAGTAAGAAGGATACATTATAGTGCTGAATAATTGTTGTGAAAGGCTGTCTGTAAACCAACCTCACGATTTCAATTAGGCAATGGAAACCAAACACATAGGCTTGTCGCTTAAAAAGACATTTCTGTCTGTATTGAAGGGTAAAAAAAATCGCCCACACACAAATGAGAAGCAGAATCACTGTGTTCAGTATGAGATGGTGTGAAAATCGGAAATTAAAGACTTCGAAAAGGACATCAATTTCTTTCAATGGGGGAAGGCAAACTGAACGCAAAGGAAAGCTTTTCTGTTCAAATCATGGACATTTTTTTCATAATAAAACGAGAACAAATTCTTATCGTTATCCATGGATATGTTCATCTTTGCCAATCATTTGAAAAGATAACATAAAAACAAAATAGTGCGTATATCTAAAAAAATAATAGAAATCATAATAATTATGCTGATGCATATAGTAATGATAAACACCATAACCTCCAGTTGTCCGCTGCGCCCTACAAAAACTGTTTCTTAAAATCTTCAAGGAAAAAACAAATTAATGATAAAAACAATCATACAATCATGAATCCATATAAATTCGACCGCTCTTAACACCCCCTCTCAAATGAAGATCACCTTGGACATGTGAACTACTGCTGAGCTAGCTACGGCAAAATTCACACGTTTGATTTCACAATGCACTTCGCCTAAAAAGATCATGTTCACAACGAAATCGGTTCCGTGAGGCAACGGACGTTTAGACAAAGTTATCGACAAACCCTATTACCAAAAGATTGTCTGTTTGGTTCAGGTCTGTATGTCTTGTCCAAACAAAACATCACTGCTACAGAAACTTCTACCTCCACAACTTCTGTATCATAAAATTTATCTGAATTAATGCTGATGTTAACACCGCCTTAGCGCCAATGAACCTAGGTAGTTTATTTGCGAAAACATATGATTTCCTTTCTTGCCATACACACTTTTATATGGCTACTTCTTATTATTTCGATATGGAACCGTCAAACCTTGTAGTAGAAAGAGTGCCTTGAAGAATCGTTGCTAGACTATGGAATGAAACATCAAGCTTTCTCGGAGAGCAACGAAAAAAAACACGGTTAAGTATTTTGAGAGAGAAATTCGTGACATACAGGAGATTATTCCTTAACTAACATCTCTTGAGTAGTTAATGATGCTAATAAAAGTCTTCTTTATATTTTTCTCAAACCAAGCTGTTCTCAACCTTTCCTATTTTATAAGTTTTTGATGTTATCATGAAGTTATCAATGTACTGTAATTAAGGACCTTATATGATTTTCAAGAGTGGCTCGGTTAGATAAGTATTAGACATTTGCGTAACTGCTAACTTCCATTAAGGAATAAAAAGAAAGGAAAATTGTCGGGCATATGACTGTTTGTTCTCAGTTTCTTACCCAAAAATTGAAAATAACATTTCACTCTTAAAAACATGAATCTTAATTGTATACTTCACTTCTTTGCCAAATTTCTGCCGAAGTCCTTTCGACAAATTGTGTCGTTGGGATCAACGCGATGCTGTTGTTTGGAGTATTAAAGTGTCATTTGTTTCCTGGCAGCAGTCAACAAATCCAAATTGTGCACTCATCATAAATGAACACCTTCATGTTCTTGTTGGTTTTATTTGGTTATTTTGTGGTGGTAATTCATTCATGGCAACTCTTCTCTGTCTTTCAGGGTTGATTTCCTCAACAGATCGGGGCTCCGCGCCAGCAGCTGACAGGTTTTCCTCTTATTTTTTTAAGTCGTAGCATTTCAAAAATAGCATTTCTGAACCGGCGATCTCTGTAATAATAGATCAAGGGATTTGCGAGAGAATTAAGCTGCATGATTGTCTCAGTCAGTCGGAAAACCGAACTTTTCTGAAAAATTGCGAAGAATTTTCCCAAAATTTCTATCGCAGTGGGAAGAAGAAACGATAAAAATATCATTCCTGTTATAAAACCAGTTGTCTTAGCAATTTTAGCTTTCTGCTTTACAACAGATACAGTGCGAACAGTGTGGACCAGTTTCATTTTTAGTTTTCGTATTTCAAGGTACATCATTAGGTAAAAATAGGTTATCACTGTTAAGGCAGATCCCCAAAAACACCCTGAAAAAGTAAATAAGGATTTTTAAACCACCCAATGTCTATGTTAGCCGCAGCTAAGAAATAGGGCGGTAATATGACTATCGACGGCAGCCAAGCGAGTACAGCAACTCTCTTTGCACGTCGTCTTGTCGAGATCAATTGGTATGTTCTCCATTTCCAGGAAATGGTCTCTACACAAAAGTGATTGGATGTACGGTAAGAGAGGGAGGTATAATTGGAGGAAAGGGTAAGGCAAAAATTGTTCAGAATTTACAGTCCAACTTTAACCTCAGAAGAAAAAAAACATTGATTACTGAAAAGTTCCCCTCAAAGCATTCGCTCTGACGAACACTCGTCTCCAGGAAATGGTTTCTACACAAAAGTGATTGGATGTACGGTAAGGGAGGGAGGTAAAATTGGAGGAAAGGGTAATGCAAAAATTGTTTAGAATTTACAGTCCAACTTTAACCTCAGAAGAAAAAACATTGATCACTGAAAAGTTCCCCTCAAAGCATTCGCTCTGACGAACACTCGTGCCGACCATCGGCTATGAAGGACTAAAGTTCGAAACGTCAGCTTTATCAACTTTTTACGGTGGCTAATTTACGTTATCAACTCGATGACGTTGATAAAACCAAATTTTCTTGTAATGAATCCTTGCCTTTACAAGCCAAGCCTTTAGAACATCTGAAACTGCATATGATAATCAGAATTAGTATATGCTAAAACAGTGTACAGAGTTGAAGGCGTGCTCTGATTGGCTATTCAAACTCTTTGACATCTACCTCCGAACACTTGCGCGGGATTTCCACACCAAATGCAGGTTATTGTATGTTTATACATTGAATCTTCAGCAAGACAGGATTGATGTAAAACTTCATCTACGGAGAGGTGCCTCTCATGTTTAATGTCACACAGTTAAAAATTATTTAGAGTATACATAGCCACTGATGGCAATACCACAGACATGTACGAAATAGCAAGGTATTTTACAGTTGAGCCTAAAAGGTTCTTCTTTAGGTAAATGAACCGTTCATCTTCTTGTCGTCCGATAAAGAAATCTGGATAATTTTTAAAAATGAACGCTTAAAAATATATTTCGTGAATAAAGAGATTCGAAGGGGGTAATGAGAGGAGCATGTTATTGCTTGATTAGTAATTGCAAAATTCAGCTGTTTTTTCACGGCTTGATCATGACGCATTCAGATCATACGTAACCACGAAATAAGTTTAAAGCCCCTATGCAAACAAGGGCCTCAGATGATTGATATGACTACCTTGCCTTCATGGCAAGATATGACACAATTCTGGACCCAAAACATCAAAGGGTCATTTTTGACCTCACTATAATTACATCAAATTTATCATGATTGAAAACTTGTCCTCTACTTTGATGTGACAGAAGTATAAAAGGAATCATGCCCAGCCCCGTGAGAGATTTGAACTCTCGACCCCTGGTTTACAAGACCAGTGCTCTAACCACTGAGCTAACGAGGCGACCACTAATGAACGGTCTCACGAAAATGGCATTGGAAAGTATAAATGACATGAGTCTGTTAGCACGTGGATTTTTTATTTTTTATTTTTTCAAGACTACCAAAATGCTTCAACTTACTGATGCCAGAAGATAACTAATCATTCATGTAGGACGGCAAATCTACCAAACCAGCTCCTAAATCAGATATACCAATGAGAGATGATAGCCACTGGGGGCTATAATCAGACTGACTGAGGGTTCAAGAAGGTGGGAAAAGTGCATTGAATTGAAAATAAGCCGTTGAAAATGACGTTTTAAAGTAACGACGACTTAAAGATCGTCAGTCCAAGCTTTAGCATGTAAAAAATGTTTTTCGATTTTGTTACAAAAATAGTTAATCACGATTGTGCTCAGATTAAACATTAAAAGAAGCGAAAAATTGCAAATTTAATTGTTAACAAATGGCCTGGTGAATGGAAAATTCAGTTGAAGACGTGCACTTGATTATGCGATATCTACGGCTGAAAACGTAACTTTTCTAAGACATTGTAGTCAAACAGCAATGAGGATGTGATCTCCGATTAGGATATCATTGAACACGATATCCAGAATTGCGTTAAGACTTTTTTAAACATCTACGCTCAGCAAAAGTGGTCAGAAAGTCTTCTAAGAAGTTATCACTTTTGCAGGTCCTCGTAAAGCGGTATGAACTGCTTTGCGACTCTCTTTCTATCCGAAGTTATCTTCAGCCATGCCATTCCCACAATGCAAAATCCAATGAACACACCCAACGAGGCAACAACAGGAATGTTGAAACCTGATGAAGGAAAAGTAAGAAAATCGAGCTTAGTTTAATCATGTCATATCATCCGAGGAGGGTGGACCTGAAACATAGTGAGATACACCTGTGAAAATTTGCAGTGTTATTAAGTTGATACCACGAAACTAATTAATCCTTTGTTGCGTGGTTTGTTTGTTCTACCAGCCAAGGGGTTGAAACCGCGTTCGCAAGTTTTGGTCGGTCAGCTCCGATATGTGCCGTTGATTTGGTCGTCCAGTTGGTCTGTAGATGCGATAAACTAGTCGTTTATGAGGAGTTGCTAGGTTATGGAATGGTGACGTTGGGAATGAAGTTAAGTTACCAAGTCATCTCTCTCAAGTCATTCTTTAAATACATTTTAGTGTAGCACTTGTTTGTTTATACTGAGACTGCGGTAGAATCATTTCCTGCTACTTGTGTGGTCTGATCACAAGTGTGAGAGTTGCCTTGCAATAGAAGGTCCATTTTTACTGACGGCTGTCGTTTTCAGGGCGGACTTTCTCTCACGTTGACGCTCAGGCTACAGCGGTGTCGATTCTCACTCCTGAGTCAAAACCATCTACCGAGTAATTTTTTGTCTGGACTTAAGATATGTCTTGAACACCTGTTCAGATATTTCTGCATCTTGCTGTTAGCATTGCCAAATACTTAAATACATTTACTTCAAATACTCGCCTGTATTAACTTTGGGCTTACTCTCATCCAAGGCAACCGATTCCGCCTCTCTGTTCTCGCGGTTCAGTGCGATAGGACCTTGGGCCAGAGCGTATTTGTTACCCGGGTTGTCATGAAGAACCCCCTCGCTTCGTCGTCTTCTCTGTACGCAGCCTTGAGCACATCTTGAGGCAGGATCTGCGGCGTCACAAATTTGGACCTCGCAATGGAAAAACACAAACGTGTCCCTCCCGACGTATTGGAAGGCCTCCAGGCTCCAGCGCTGAGACTGTTTGTCGGGACTGTCATGGAATTGAAGCGTGTCATCATTGTCGACCGAGCACCTGCAGAAAGTGAGAAAATAAGACCAGTTCTGTAACGTTTGTCGGTTACAAGTTTATCAAAAGCACTCTCACGAATCACCCTTGCAAGACAAACTTTTAACGTATTTATTAATTACTGGTGAGGTTCAGTTTTGTTCCGTGACTTGTAACTGAGTGGATAGTGGTGTTAAAGTTGTAGCTAAGAATCCAACCTTAAAACCACGAATCCAAAGTTAGAGCTACGCATCCAAAGTTCACAAAGGTAACTTTGGATCCTTTGTTATAACTTAAACAGAAATATCCACTTTTTTTTCTTTCATTTATAATAGTAGTCAGAGGCCACCATAGTTTTGAGTGTCTCTTGGGATAAAAGCTCGAGTGATTGGAGAGATGCATGCCCTCTAATTAGTTTCAATCAATCAATGAATACTTTATTTAATAAAATGAGAGGGGAATATTTTGGCTCTTCAACGAAACTATTGAAGTTGATTTGGAAGAAAGAAAGAAAAACATTTTGGTAAAAAGAATCAAAAAAGTTGATACTGGCTAAAAAATATATTGTTCTGGACGTTTCGGCTATTACTGTTGCCTTCTTCAGCAAAGATAAAAATGCAAAATGGCTAACGGCGTCCTGCTTGGTATATTATTTATGTCCACGATGTGTGATAAAACTAAATCTCGAAGGAATTTTTTAAAGTGTAATAATATACCAAACAGGACGCCGTTAGACATTTTGCATTTTTATCTTTATTATGGAAGGCAACAGGAGTAGCCGAAACGCCCAGAACAATATATATTTTGGCCAGTGTCAACTTATTTATTTTTCACAAAATTTTTTAATATGCCTGGCTACACACCGAATATTTTTAAAGAAAAACATGGTTAAAAAAGAGTAGTTGCATAAGTAAACCCTCGAGGTTACAAGAAAACAGTTATTCTCCTTATCCTCAAGTTTTCATGACATGAAAAATTTGTTATTCCCTCGCCTTCAACTTTCAATTGGCAATGGATTTTTTGAGGCAAAACTTGAACACCTCGTTTAAGTCATGGAGCAAAAAACGTAATGAGAGTTACCTACCCGTCTTTAATAATATCATATCTGGGCTGAGAATTCCTGTCCTGATAGGGGGTGGCATAGCAGTTCAGGGCTAAGATTGACAATGTTGAGTCCTCGCTTTCGACACGGGTTTCAAAGTACACTCGTTCACGGATTGTGAATTCAACAGGGAAGTCATCCTGAGAGAAGGGAGCAATGAATCTGATGGAAGGAAAGAGTTGAAATACAATTAGACCTTACTTCTTGAGGCTTGCGTCTATTCGACATGAACAAGTGATTTTCTTGAAGAAAAGCGATGTACAAACTCAGAAAAGTTAGTAATAATTTTATGCTAAAATCTATGTTTGGAGATTTAAATACCGAAATGGGCCTTTCTGGTGTTAAAACGTCCTCTCGGTCGCCACTTTGTATCATTATTAAAATCCTTTTAAGCACATTTTGGTTTCAAAAGTGTCAGTCGAAAAATTGGATCGCACTCATCAGCATCTTTTTAACATCTTGGCTTTGTGGTGATTATAAGGGCAAATCAAGAGAAGGCAACCCTTAAATTTTCAGTAATTGTATCATTTTAAATTTTGAATAAGCTATGCGCAATAATTTGAAAATCGTAATTTGATAGACTTCTTTTGGAGCTAAAAATTAATTTCGACAATCTTTTCAGCACTCGCAAATTTCCTTGAAGGAACTGCGCAATTGCAAAAATTATGTTGGTTAAGATCGAAAACGCATTACATCGGAATCCAAATCTTATCTTTTTTTTCAAAACAACAGTCACACAGTGTCATGCCTCTAACATAAAGTTATCTTTTTCCCACACAAATACAACTATTTCCTCAAGAAAGGCTTTGTGTTCGACCTCATATCTAGAAATGACCCAGTCAAGTGCGATAATACACAATTTGCATAGTAGCAAATGGAATAGAACATATTCACGATTGTATAGATTTGTCTTACTGAGAACTTCGGAACAAATCCAAACTGAGAGTAAACTTTCCAAATCCCCTGGAAGAAAAAACGATCTTCGTGCTTGATGGCCTGATTCCAATGGAGGACACCGCACCCCAATTGGAGTAAAAGCAGTGGAAGGGGATCATAGCCTGGCGCAAGCGCGTCACAATCTTGTTCTCTTCTATAGGTATTTCGGACACCATGTTGCTGTATATAACGTAATCCTTATTATGCTTCAAAATGGTACCACACTTTCCAGTTTCGGTATGAAGGAAAAAGTGAGTCTTGTTTTCAGTGGCTGTGCAGTTCGCGTCTATTAGTCTCAGGTGTTCACGGTCAAGACCCAAGAGGAGAGACTTGGGTAGAGTAATAGTCATTTCGTCTTGGCCACAGTCTACTTCCACTCCCGCGGCTGTTGAAATAAAATATCAGATTTTTTTTTAAGACTCTACAGAGGTAAGATGCCAATATGGCTAAACGCTTAAGGGCAACATACAGAATACAAAAATAGAAACCTGTATTGTCAAAATCTGACTGCGACATCAAGTAACTGCGAAGGAGGATAGTTGATTTATAGAACAAAAATGCTCAAGAATAGGTCACCAATAATAAATAGTCTCCGTGCTTAAAAAAGACGAGATTTTTTGATTACTTCCCTCGCTCTCTCCCAAAATGATTTTTATTGCCATTTCCCTCACGGTCACGTCGCCGTCATGTTATAGTCGTGTAATCTGCGCAATTGCTCAAGGCTCTGGACGAAGGAAAAACTTGTACTTTGAAATATACGAACAACTTTCGTTTAAAATCTGACAGGGATGTTAATTATGATAAACCCGTATTTGGCAAGAAGAACACCAAAATTTAAAGATTAGAAAGCCGATCGTCATAGACTGTTACTTCGAGGCCATCCTGTAAAGTGCTCATCATTCACTGTTTCTACTAAATAATCAAACAACATGTTAACAACCTTTTATTCAAAAACTATATGGAAAATTGCTCCATTAGATTATTTCTCACCAATACAATGGCGCTTGTCTTGTGCAAGGCTTAACTCTGGATCTGAGCAAGAGCAGTAGTAACCCCCCATAGTATTCTCACAGATATCTTGACAGTGGTCCTTGTTCTCCCGACACTCATCAATATCTGAAAGACAAATTTAAGCCATTCATACAAGAAAAAATTTCTCATTATATCGGTAAGGAATATGATGAGCGGGAATCGCCATTTATCGAAAATCCTTAAGAAAAAACAAACAAACAAACTTGAACAAGTGAAATACTCACCGACTTGGCAGAGATCGCCAGTGACACCGGGAGGACATATGCATTTGAAGGTATTGTTTCCATTATCCACGCAAGTGCCATTGTTGGCACAGGGATATTCTGAACAGGGGTCTAAACCTTAGAAATAAGGATAAAAGTTAAAAGGTGGCGAATGGAATTGAAACACACCGGAGTAGATTACGAAACCTCTTATGCGTGACGAAACACTTTGCCTACGTCGAAATTCTCACATCAAAAAAGAGTAAGATTCTCGGAAGTGGAATTTCAAACTTGAACAAGTGAAATACTCACCGACTTGGCAGCGATCACCGGTGACACCGGGAGGACATATGCATTTAAAGGTACTGTCTTCATTATCCACGCATGTGCTATCGTTGGCACAGGGATATTCTAAACAGGGGTCTACACCTTAAAAAATATGTAATAAAAGGATAAAGACCTCCGACGAAGGTATAAATTTCTGGCGTAAACTACAAAAGTTCTCAATAGCGAGGAAACATATCGTTTGCTGTATACATAAATACATACATACATACATACATACATACATACATACATACATACATACATACATACATGCACACATCCTTTATTGGCTCGTCCACGCGGGGCTTTTCAGAGTGAGTGTTACACTACAAGTATAATGTGCTTGAAGACCCCGACTGGAATTAAAAAGACCAGTTGGCTATTTACTCAGCGCCGCCGAGGGGTTATACTCGGGGCAACCGAAAACCAATCGAGTAAGTAGCAGGGCGGAGGACTTGAGTCCGAGACCACCAGATTACAAGTCCAGCGCCCTTAAGCACTCAGACACGCCGCCCCAATAGAGAGTTTCAGCTTTTAGGGAATGGAATTTTAAGTCTTCTCTTCTTTTAAAAAATCTGTCAATTTCTACGTCTAACGTGTAAAGTTTTTGGCCGTTTTACGGCTAACGGTTAACCCCATTGAGACCCTCGTGCAAGAGAAATGTTAAATACGTTTTCTTTCAGAAGAAGGCGAGGGTAACTCAGCGTGATCGTGGTGAGCGGCGAATGTCTGTTTGTCTCCTAAAAATATAGAAGTATGAAATGACATGCAAGTTGGGGCATAGTCGGTTGCGTAACGCATCAAGACCAGACTCGCGCAAGAAAAATGCTTGATGATTATAAAAGAGGATATTCAGAATAAACTTCACAGGGTACTCACCACCGGTCGTTGTGGGTTCATATTTCGCTTCAAATCCACGATCAACTGTTTGTCCAGGATGGAACATCACAAACATTTGGTTTCCACTCGACAACTGAGTCTCATTCCAAGACGACCCCTGGCAAAATCGCCCCAGCAAAGGCGAACTTGTTGACCCACCATCATAAAGCTCCACATAAGAACAAGAATCCGAACAATGACTGTCTGAACACTCACTTAAGACAAAATCAGTAAACGTATAATTTACAATTTTGTCAGCTGGCGCGGTAATGTTCCAGGTACAATCTCTGGATGCAGTGTAGCTACTCTTTGGGTAGTTTGTGCTGCTTATTTTCCCGCTGCCTGAGAGAGGAATTGCTTCCCTGGGACAAACTGTAAACAATGAAAAAGGAGCATTTGAGTGTGAAAGAATAAGCATAGGCTGTTCCGAGCGTTCAGTTGATAAAACGCAGTGCCATATTGAACAGCGCGAGAGTAGCAGAGGAGTGAAAAAACGAGGGAGGGGTGGGTCATGTTGTAAAATCAACTTCTTCATTTCCCGACCAGACCCAAACCCCATTCTCTTTTTCATTACGCCGCTACTATCGTGCCCTTGGCTATTTCGCTCTGTTTTACTAACTAGAACGATTGGAACAGGCCAGAATAAACATGGATTGGTGATAGATATATGGTTTCTTTAACAGATGCCGTCAAAATGTGGTAAGAACAAAAAAGTGGTACGCGAGGCGCTGCCAAGTGTCACTGATGAACTCAGTGTGACATCATCTGGTATCTCTTCCTGAACAAACGGACAGCAACGTGGAATCTAATTGTTTCAGATACCATGAAGAAGCAAATTGTTGTAAATGGTGAAGTCATTTATGCCTCTGTTCTCCAATAGGTGATAAATAACATCTAGTCAAAATGCTTATCACATAACTGTTGATTCGACCAATGGTCAAAATCTATACAGACCAAAACGGTTCAAAACTATACTCTTTAGGCTGATACATTCCAATATGGTGTTTATAAGGACGTAGCCCCAAGGCAAGAATATGAATATTTGAAACTCATCACGGAGACTAATTTACATTATCAACTCAGTTGATGAAACCAAATTATATTGTTATACTCTCCGACCGACGCAGCACCACAGTTTCTTTGGAAACTTACCACCTTTATTTTTTAGGTTAACATGGCTTCCCAGTACGTTACCGCTTACACTATACATCAGAGATGTTCGCATTCACCCTGAGTTGATAACAGAGAGAGCCCCCACTCTTATTAACTAAGCTCCTTATCATTTCTTGTATGGGTGAATTTATTGCATGTAACATCTTCTCTCAGCGAACTCTAAGATCCCACGAAGTTGTTCTCTCTACTTACTTGGAGGACTGTGGTTCAACAGTCTGTAGGTTGCCTCAAATCCGTCGAAATCTATGCTTGTATCATCGGACACAAACACCACCCTCAGGCTTTCGTGCAGTGAATAAAATATGACAGGAATAAACCTTGGTGTACCACATAGTTTTCCAGGCGGCACTTGATCACTGAAGCTATTCTGGACTTCCATATAATCACACGAACAAGCGATGCCACCACAACGTTGAATATTATAGTCTGGTAATGTGAGCTCAACACGGTATCCTTGTTTCCCTATAATCTTCCAGCTACACGTCTGGTTGAATGGATAGTTTCTTGGATTAAAGGGAGAGGAGAAAGAACCTGATGTTTCATCGAGGATCACATCTGTTGGGCACACTGAAAAAAGACTGCCAGCTTTAGTAAAATGCATCTTATTTACTGTAAAAACTTAATATACTGAATGAAAAATCTTAACGAAGCTTCATTTTCTCCGAAAACTGTTCTAATTTGATGAGGTTTACAATCCACTGTGGTCAACTGAATGATTTCAAATACCGCCTACAGCTCCTTTTCCGTATGTTGGCGGTTTCCTACTTTAATCAATATAACGATTGTGAAATACAGCAGCTTGCGTTGGAGTAAAAGGCTTGACTATATGCATTTTTTTCTACAGCCTATAGCTGTTCAAAGATTGCTTACTTTATTATTTGCATGATCACTCGAAAAAATTCCCGCTCAGTTTAATAGGGGTACATGCTCAATATACTTCTATACTTCCGGTTAATAAGCTACCATAGAAGAAAATTAAAGCTCTTACGTGAATCTCCATCTATCGCCTCAAAGGTTGCATTGAACCCTTTGTTTACAGGGCCGGTGCGAGATTCAAATCTCACTTGAA
Source organism: Pocillopora damicornis (assembly GCF_964200805.1). Lineage (NCBI taxonomy): Eukaryota > Metazoa > Cnidaria > Anthozoa > Scleractinia > Pocilloporidae > Pocillopora > Pocillopora damicornis. The sequence continues at coordinate 19,328,469 of NC_142678.1, forward strand.
TGAAATTTCCTTCGGAGTACACAGGAGGGGGAAGCTTTTGACCACAGATCTTAAAATCATTAGGATTTCCTCCATGAGAGGCAACGTTTGTGATGAAGACTCGGGCACTATCTGCTGCCGCTCCAGCACAGTCATCGTTTTCACCTGCTACCAGGGTAAAATTCAAGAAGGTCAGTTTGATGATTTTCCCACCGGGTACCGTGATATTCCAGGTACAAATCCTGTTTGCGTCATAGTTGTTGGGAAAATTGAGGCTGGAAATGTGACCACTAGCAGCATTAATGGACTCTCCAGGAGGGCTGCAGGCTGAAAAAAAGGTATCTTTTAGTTACTCTTTTGGTTTCTTACTCCAGACGAAAGAATTCCAGCAAAATCATACATGTTCAATACACCCAAACCGCTACGATTCGTCTACGGTCGTTGACAAATCCACACAGCGGAAGTCGAATCGTGTGTTAACGTACCGGAAGTCAAAGGGCGTGAGCAATGAGCGAAAATAAGTTACATGAAAAGAGAAAATGACAACATAACCTTCCACGTTCTTAAATCGTGAAACGGCCGGAAGTCCATTGTCAGAATATTATAAATATTAAATTTAACCTTCTTCCTTCCTAAAGCGTTAAACAAGGGCATTAACTGTTGACGAATCGACACGATTCGTACGGGTCGACACGACTCGTCATTTGTAAAGTCGATCCGTCTCTCCGGAGGTCGATTCGCAAATGAAGACAATACATACTTAAGCGTTAAGATTCGCATGGATTCGGCATGTGATTACCTCGTTTCTAAGTGGTTTTTTTTTTGAAAACGACAACTTTGGAGACGTGCGACCTGACAGCAATATGGCTGGCTTTTACGAAGATCGTGTTGGTTTTTTCGTATTTTCACAGTCCTTCATTTTGTAGGAAAGAGCTTTTTAAACTTATTTGGTCTCACATCGGTTGTTAAGAAGTATGCCTGCGGAGATAAAGAGGAATTTGTCGGTGGGAAGCGAAATAGGCTGGATGGCGACGACGCTTTTGTCTGTGAAACAGAGAGTTTGTTATATTTATTTCCCGAGCTTGGCGATGTTGAGGTTCGTCTCGCGGAATATTTTCTAAGTGTTTTGCAAATCAACTTCCGGTATGACGGGTCGACATGAACTGAGACGAGTAGTTCGACTCGAGGCTAATCGAGTCGATTCGACAACATTTTTAACGACCCTTGGTAGTTACTTGCGGAATATTTTCCAAGTGTCTTGCAAATTGACTTCCGGTATGCGTTTCCATCTAATGAGGGATAGTTTATCAGATTTTCGATTAACCACGAGTCGACTTCCGGCAGAACGATTCGCAAACTGCCTTTGACGAATCGTAGCGGCTTGGGTGTATTGGACAACAGGTTATAGCGGGTTTCGCCCATAACGAGTTTCGCACATATCGTTTCGCCCAGAACGAGAATGGTTTCGCCCAGAACAACAAAGGTTTCGCCCATAAGTAAAACTTCTACACTCTCACTCGGAAAACGTCAACCTTATAAACGTTTGTATGCACAGAATGAAGAAAAGTGACTTGACCTGAGATCATGAAATTTTGAAACGAACAAGTTACTGTTGAAACGAACAAGTCAATTATAGCTTTCACTGTGGAGCGGGGATTGTTAAGGTAATTCGCGCACGAAATACTGCAGAGACGTCCGTTTGTCGTAAAAGCATTGCTATGATTTTTTTGCATCACTTTTCTTCTCGAGAATTAAATTAAACGCTTTTGAAAACACTTGCGCGTGGAACATATCATCGTTGCAAATCTTTTGTACACGGAAGATAAGTTCCGCACGCCAGCTTATGAATACATGTGAATACGGTTTCGTGAATACTAAAACAAAGGAATCGAGAGTTAAAGATTGTATTTCTGACATAGGCAACGGCAACATATAATTGGAAAAGAGATAGAATAGATATGCCTGGGCGAAACCATTCTCGTTATGGGCGAAACGCTTCTTGGGCGAAACTCGTTATGGGCGAAACCCGCGGATACCGGACAACATGCAGCGTGCAGATATCTTTTCAGCGAGACCTACACACCTGGGCTCGACATCAAGCAAAGAAACTCGAAAGAGAGCTGTGTACCAACTGGCTTGCACGTGCACGCAAAGGTCATTACATTCAGCGAAAACAATGGCAAATGCAGACGATAATTGCAGTAAAAAAATAGGCAAATAAAATAACAGAAGGTTTAAGAACTTTCTTGGAGTGTTTCCTTGAAAAAACAGATAAGCAATCAGGCAGTCACGCTACAAATACTACTTCTGCGTGGAATTTCTAGATGGTGGAAAGTGGAAAAAAACATTTTCCAGTCTTCTTTTTTGGAAATATGGCGCAGTTAATGAATTTTATGGGGCTTTTGATATTTCTTTTCAAATGAGAGAGCCAGGGTTTTCCGTCATCCACGGTCTGCAAAAGTTGTTACACACGGCAACTTGTACGTCAACAAGCACGCGACATGTGACTTTAAAATCTCCCCTCCTGTTACAGTTTCCTCATTGTGAATTGTGCGATAATGTTAATAAACGATCAAATTATAGACTAATGAATGTTTTGTTCCGCACTAAAGCCCTATTTCCTGTTTTTAGCAAATCTACAAAGTAATAAACGACAGAATAAAGAAACGCTACGATATTCTCATCGATTTTTCGCCTACATGCACCTCTAAACGAAAAAAGTGTTTTTTTATGGCTTTCCGCAGAGATGAAACGATGGATTATAAAGGGGAATCAAAAGTAGTGTTGTAGCTTCCTGACAAGAGGAGATATTCGACCTCAAAGTTGTCAAATATTTGGATGAATCGAGAAGTCTGAGAACACGGTCGTTTATTTGTCTCTGTTGATTGACAAGCCATCACTGAAAAAACTCAGCGATGATCTCTCTCTCTCTCTCTCTCTCTCTCTCTCTCTCTCTCTCTCTCTCTCTCTCTCTCTCTCTCTCTCTCTCTCTCTCTCTCTCTCTCTCTCTCTCTCTCTCTCTCTCTCTCTCTCTCTCATAGTTATTATTTAAAAGACTTGCCTCCAAGGCTCAGGTGCTAAATACTCTATGCCGCCGTTTTGCGTTTAATGACTTTTAAAATTGCAGTGACCTTCTTTGGTTAGAACAGGAACAAATTCTCATTCTAGCACTTACGTTCAAATAACTTAGCCAATCTTTAATCTTTTGTATTTACTGAAACACAAAGTGTTATAGAATTAAGATAGGTCGCGTCAGAGAACCCTTAGTTATAAGTACAGTTAACGGCTTCCGCACTTTATTATCTTTTTACTATGTTAATTAGCTATCAGTCCAAGAACGCTTCTGCAAGGGCCATTTTATAACTTTACTATTCCCGAAGCCATTTGGAAAACTTAAGTGTTTATTGCCTGACAAATATTTTAAGGGCCGAGTTTGCGGAACGAAACGAAGCTCTCCTATTAAGCGATAGAAATATCCAGCATATATATAAAAACATGTTAATTAAAAGCGGATCAAAACGTCACTGAACAGAATTTTCCGGGTTAAGCAGTTAAAGCCGTGTCTTTTGTTCCTCACAGAAAATAAAAATATTTGACTAATGAGTCATTCAAAATTAACATTTCTTAAGGTTATGGAGGACGTGCAGGTGAAGGAAAGTTAAAGAAGAAGGAACCTCAAAGCGAACTATAATAAATTCAACATTTCAAGTAAAAAAAGATGACAAGTTACTGTATTGTTTCAAAATTGGATTGCACATTCTTCGATATTTTTTACCATGCCCTCCGCTGATAATATTGAGAACTAAACAGTGCTCTCTATGAATCCGAAATGTATTGTCTTCCTTGGCATTCAAGTAGCGCAACTTGATGAATGAGCGGTAGATTACAGCTGATTTCGGCCACAAAGAAAATGAAAAAGAAGAGCTATCAGCCTATCATTGATCGCGACTAGGATTCCAGTCGAGAATTAAGCGTTTTCGAAGACCAGTATTCTTGTGAAGTTTTAAGAGATTTCTCGCATATTAGCACAGTTTTCGTAAATGTGAAGGTAATTTTGCAGACTTCGTCTGCGGCGCAATGAGTCCATTGCTGAGAGATGTCAAGGAGGAGACAAATTATCAGGGCCATAGCCAGACTTCAGAACAAGACGAGGCAAGTTTCGAGCGCCGAAGGTCGAAGGCACGAATTGCGTGGAATTTTTCTTCCCAAACGGAGTCAATCTTGGGCCAAAATCAAGACGAGGCAATTGCCTCGTCTTGCCTCATGCTAGCCACAGCCCTGACAATCAGCAATACTTTCATTTTATATTACCTTCGAATTCAATTCCATTTGCTGAGAATGCCAAAAGTGGGAAAATTACAGAGAGTAGTATTCCTAGTTTCAAGTTCATCTTGAAGCCAAAAGGTAAACAGCAATACCAGACAAACTTGTTATTGTTTACACTCGTCGTTAATATTCTGAATAGACTTTTTCCGCATTGCTCACCTCAATGTAGAGTTTTACACGGTTCATGTCCCGATAAACATTGGATTTAAACTTGTTTTGTTTTAAATACAACATAATAGTCTCCCTGATCAAATGTGTGATTAGAAACTGGGATAATATAGAGGAAAAGTTAGTCGAGCGTTTTAATGAGAGTGTGTTAGAATGAAGGATTAACACGTACGATTCCTTTATTTTGTTCGTCTGTGAGCAAACCTAACGTGTTTAGAACTAGTTCAGTTTTATCTTTATTTCATCGGATGATTACGGTAATTATGTAGTGCACATCGTAGAGAAAGCCACTTAAGCAGTTAACTACAGATGTAAATAGTTAGTGGTTGAAGTTTTACGAAATATCCTTGAAAAGTTTTCATTTTGAGCTAGTCTTTTTCGTTCCATGGCAAAAAGAAATACACATCTTCAAGAATTAGTGTGAAACTAGAAAGTTGGGCTCATAAGCTAAATTTCTTCGCGATGTACGTGCTCTTTGATTCGATCAACATACTCCTGTTGATAATACTTCAACCCGGCGCTAAGCAACATACAAAGATATAATTGCATATTTAATGTAAATAAGGTGCTTCTTTTTTAAAAGCTCAAGGAGCTCAAAATTATCGCCGATTTAGAGTTCAATCGAAAGGTTTTAACTTAGAAGGGTTTTTATTTCGATTTCGCCTAAGAGTTTGTTATTATATGTTTATTACTGGAGTGCCCCAAATTGGCTTTTAAGCGATCTGACTTCGCTTGTGAAGCGAAAATTGACGGCGTCGCAAACGATCCCAGGAATAACGAGCAGTTTTATTGGTCTCTTTAATTTACCACAGAGATGAAGCCATTTACCCATTAACGCCCCAAGAGCGACTACAATCTAATTTCTCCTTACACTGTCACGGCTGAATCAAATATCACAAGAATCAGTTAACCAAAGTGAGGAAAAGTAGCAGACTTACGAATACGTTAATTGTTAAACAAAGCCTCCTCATAAATGAAAGGGAAAGCGATCTTCGCAGTAATGAACACTACTTAAGCAGTAGTGAAAATAAGGCCTAAAAAAATTCAGTACACCATATGAGTACTTGGAGAATTTTACAGATAAAACTGTGGAGATTGTGTATGCTGATGTCACGGCACAAAGGGTGAAGCTTCATTTTGCCTAAGATGTCATCATATTGCCCAAACAACGACAGCGTATGAAGTAAAACTTCATAATTTACATGAAGAATTCGCATGGCCTCTCAGTCGATCTTAACTTTGAAAGCAATAGATGGTCAGCCTGGCCATAGCCCAGCTCGAAATTCTCACAGAAAACTCTCCAGTAACCAAAATATTCTCTGGCTGCTTACACCTAACGGCAAGCTAAGTTTATCGATCTTTCTCACAAAAATAACTACTTGAAAATTAAATAAATAAATAAAACCTATCATAACCTTATTATCATCTTAACTGACAACATTCCAAAAAGGCTTTTATTGCCGATCCTGACAGTTACAATAATTTTGCGCTTTGGGGACTTAAAGCCCAATGCAAGTGATTTGGCTCCTCTGACACACTTCACTTGACAAATGACGCTATGAATCGATTAACGCATTACCTTGTCCATGTCCCACACAATTGAAACGTTCATGAAAGTTGCAAGAAAACTGTGACAAATGAGATGCTGGGGTGAAGCATCGTTTCATTAAGAAACTGTGTTGTTACCATGAAATAAAATTGCAATTAATTTATTGTTTGTCGATGCGAGTAGAAATCAATGCATGAAAATATGGTTACAAGTAACTGAGACGAATCGTTCAACTCGAGTCGATTCGACAACATTTTCAACGACCCTTGGTAGTTACTTGCGGAATATTTTCTAAGTGTCTTGCAAATCGACTTGTGGTATGACGGGTCGACTTAAACTGAGACGAGTCGTTCGATTCGAGTCGAATGGAGTCGATAGACAACATTATCAACGCCATCTAGTAGCTACTTGCGGAATATTTTCTAAGTGTCTTGCAAATCGACTTGTGGTATGACGGGTCGACTTTAACTAAGACAAGTCGAATGGAGTCGAGTCGAATGGAGTCGATTCGACAACATTTTCAACAACCCTTGACAGTTACTTGCGAAATATTTTCCAAGTGTCTTGCAAATTGACTTCCGGTATGCGTTTCCATCTAATGAGAGATAGTTTATCAGATTTTCGATAAACCGCGAATCGACTTCCGGCAGAACGATTCGCAAACTGCCTTTCACGAATCGTATCGGTTTGGGTGTATTGGACAACTTGCCGCGTGCAGATATCTTTTCGCCAGACCTACACACCTGAGCCCGACTCGAAAGAGTGCTGTGTACCAACTGGCTTGCACGTACACGCAAAGGCCATGACATTCAGCGAAAACAGTGGCAAATGCAGACGATAATTGCAGTCAAAAAACAGGCAAATAAAATAACAGAAGGTTTAAGAACTTTCCAGAGGTGTTTTCTTGAAAAACAGATAAACGATAACGCAGTCACGCTACAAATACTATTTCTGCGTGGAATTTATAATAAGGAAAATACTCACGGTCTTGACAGCGATCACCAGGGACACCGGAAGGACATATGCATTTGAAGGTATTGTCTCCATTATTCACGCATGTGCCATTGTTGGCACAGGGATAGTCTAAACAGGGGTCCAAACCTTGAAAACGTATGATAAAAGTCAACAAGATATCTTCGAAATTTAAGCATCCTGGAGAAGACTGCAAATTAAACTTCTAATGCGCGACGAAATATTTCATCTGCGTCCAAATCCTAATCATACATCACCACCTATCTAAACATTATTCTTTCGAGAAAAACTAAAAAAAACAAAACACAAAAATTAAACAGGTGGAATACTTACGGACTTGACAGCGATCACCAGTGACACCGGGAGGACACATGCATTTGAAGATATTGTTTCCATTATCCACGCATGTGCCATTGTTGGCACAGGGATATTCTGAACAAGGGTCTAAACCTTAGAAATAAGGATAAAAGTTAAAAGGCCACCGATGAAAGTAAACGTTTCTATAGTAAATTTCAAAACCCTTAATGTGCGGTGTACATTCTTTATTGGTTCGTCCCCTGGGGCTTTTCAGAGTTAATGTTACACTACAAACATAAAACGTTTGAAAATCCCAATTGGCAGGAGGCAGACCAGTTGGCTATTTACACAGCGCAGCCGAGGAGTTGAACTCGGGACGACCGAAAAGTAATCCAGTAAGTGGCAGGGCAGAAACCTTGAACCCGGGACCACCAGATTACAAGTCCAGCACCCTAAGCACCAGGTCAAGCCGCCCAATAGAGAGTTTGAGCTTCTAGGGAATGGAATTCTAAGTCTTCTCTTCCTAAAAAATGGCCCAGACACCTCTCAATATCTGATAGACAAAGCTCTTTAGCTGGATCCTTTGAAAAGGAAAAAAACTAAAAACAAAACAAAACAGATAAGCTTAAAAAAGGAAATACTCACGGACTTGACAGCGATCACCAGAGACACCGGGAGAACATATGCATTTGAAGGTGTTGTCTCCATTATCCAGGCATGTGCCATCGTTGGCACAGGGATATTCTGAACAGGGATCTAAACCTTAGAAATAATGATAAAAGTTAAAAGGCCACCGATGAAAGTAAACACTTCTGTAGTAAACTGCAAAACCCTTCATGTGAGACGAAAAGTTTTGTTTCTATCAAATTGTTCATATCAAAGGAGGGTTCGGGTTTCTCGAAAGAGGAATCTTTAGTTTTTCCTTTTAAAGAGTTTGTCCAGGCACTCATCAATTTCTCTTGCCTTAAATTCCCCATTTAGAGGATGGTAAGCGATAAGATCACCTTAGTACAAACAGAAAGAACCAATTAATTACCGTACTGATATGTGGAACGGTTTTGAGTGAATCTTGAGCTCCTGAGGGCGCTTTCACTGAAATTTAGGGATTTGTAGTAGTGAAAAAGGATTGGTTGTAAACAGAGATCAAATTTCCTAAATTAAGCGTAAAAATTGAAGTGTACAATCCCGTAAATTTTACAGTATATTGTCGATCTACAATGTATGATATTGCCACAGGGATAGTCTAAGCAAGGGTCCAAACCTCAATAGCGTAGGATTAAAGTTAACAGGCCATCAACGAAATTAAAAAATCCTGAAGTAGACTACGAATTAAACCTCTGATGTGCGACGAATTATTTAATCTGCGTCTAAATTTTTATGTTAAGACAGGGTTTCAGCATCTTTGAAGTAGAAATCTAGTATATTCTTCTAAAGAGTTCGTCTGGAGAATCATCAATATCTAAAAGACCCGGCCCTTAAAATATGATGATAACAAATCACTACCTATCTAAAACATTATTCTTTCTAGAAAACCTAAGAAAAAAACAAAACAAGTGTACTTACTTTGGTAGGTATGCACTTGGCAGCGATCACCGGTGACACCGGGAGGACATATGCATTTGAAGGTATTGTTTCCATTATCCACACAAGTGCCATTGTTGGCACAGGGATATTCTGAACAGGGGTCTAAACCTTAGAAATAAGGATAAAAGTTTAAAGGCCACCCACGAAACTAAAAATTCTTCTTTGTCCGTCCATTTTCCCATTGTTAATTTTACAAACTGTTAAAACAAGGTTATGCGGTGTATTTCCCATTACCTCATTTGGCATTTGAATTAGTGGAATGATAAGTGTATTTAGTTGGTGGACGAACTTAGATCATAGGCCTTAAATTACTTGAGGGTAAGAGATGTATGAATCGAAGAGTTAGCAGACGGCACATGTCATGAAATATAAAAGACATATTTCTGAAACTGCGCGTTACCTTCATTCATGGCAGCTTTAATGTCGACTTTATCTTAAAATATGATGATATCCAGTCACCACCTATCTAAATCATTATTCTTTCGAAAAAAACAAAAAAAAACAAACAAACAAACTTTAACAAGCCCATTTACTTTGGTACTTAAGGACTTGGCAGCGATCACCGGTGACACGGGGAGGACATATGCATTCGAAGGTATTGTTTCCATTATCAACGCAAGTGCCATCGTTGGCACAGGGATATTCTGAACAGGGGTCTAAAGCTTAGAAATAATAATAAAAGTGAAAAGGTCATCCACGAAAGTAAAACTTTCTGTAGTAAACTGCAAAACCCTTTATGTGCGACGGAAAAATTTGTTTCTATCTAAACGTTCATGTCAAGAGATATATTTCTTAAACTGCGCGTTACCTTCATTCATCGCAGCTTTAATGTCGGCCTCATCTAGAGCAACGTCAAAAACTTTCATCTGAGCTATTTTGCCATTAAAGTATCTGGAGTCGCCAATCTTAACGCCCATTCGAACTTGCCCGTCGTTCGTTGATATCCTGTCAGTTTTGCCGATGTATTTTGTTTTAGACAAATGGCCATTGACGTACAAAGAGTTGACTCCAGTGATGTGATCATAAGTTGCCGCAACATGGGCCCACTGTCCCACTGGAAGTGCCTGATCAGTCAATATGGCATCGAAAAACGCATGATTTGGGTATTTGGTGATCCTGTTAAAGAACCTGCCGTTAACAATCCAAATATGGACTCCCCAAGCTCCGGAGTTCTTGTAGTTAAAGAGCGGTCCGTCTCGACCACCGGGCTGAACCCAGCACATCAGGGTTATAGAGTGCAGGGTGTCCAGTCCTCCGTCATTTGGGAACTCTATGAAACTGTTTGGGTTGCCTGAAAACTGGTAGGATCCATTGGTTTCTCCATGGGGTCCAGTTGTGAGCTCCACTTGCCCTAAAACTCCAGCTGGCTGCTTATTGTCAATTTCTCTTGCCTCAAATTCCCCATTTAGAGGATAGTAAGCAATAAGATCATCTTAGTGTACAAACAGAAAGAACGAATTAATTACCACCATGATATGTGGAACGTTTTTGAGTGAATCTTGAGCTGCTGGAGACGCTTTCATTGAAATTTAGAAAGTTGTGGTGGCGAAAAAAGTTTGATCGTAAACTAAGAAACCGAATTTACTAAATGAACCGCAAAAAACTGAAGTACACATTCCCGTCAGTTTTCCAGTATATTGTCGATCCATAATTTTGGCACAGGTATAGTCTAAGCAGGGGTCCAAACCTTAAAAACGTATGATAAAAGTTAACATTAATCACATTAATCGATTTAAACATTGTGAAGAAGACTGCAACTTAAAACACTAATCATAGCCATTACAATTTTCTCAAACATGATTGGTGCATTAGCTGCTTTATTTATCACTAATCATTCTGTAGAGCTGTAATCGCACAGTTGGCTGTAATGGAATAGTTGAAGTAGCGCGTAGAACAGTTGTGAGCTCCACCTGCCCTAAAACTCCAGCTGGCTGCTTATTGTCAGTTTCTTTTGCCTTACATACCCCATTTAGAGGATAGCAAGCAATAAGATGACCTTAGTATACAAATAGGAAGAACGAATCAATCACTGTACTGATATGTGGAACGGTTTTGAGTGAATATCGAGCTCCTGGAGGCGCTTTCACTGAAATTCAGGGACATGTAGTGGTGAAAAATGATTGGTCATAAACAAAGACACCGAATTTTCTAATGAAACGCAAAAAAATTGAAGTGCACATTCCTTTCAATTTTACATTGTATTGTCGATATATAATATTGGCATAGGGATAGTCCAAGCAGGGGTACACACCTTAAAAACGTATGATAAGAGTAGAAGTGGAAATGCTAGTCTTTTCTTCTAAAGAATTCATCCAGACACTCATCAATATATAAAAAAAACACCGGCCCTTAAAATGTGATAATATCGAGTCACCACCTATCTTAAACAGTATTTTATCAAGAATAACTAGAAAAAAAAAACAAACAAACAAACAACTTAAACAAGTGTACTTACCATTTTTCTTACGGACTTGGCAGCGATCACCAGTGACACCGGGAGGACACATGCATTTAAAAGTGTTGTCACCATTATCCACGCATGTGCCATTGTTGACACAGGGATCTCTTGAACAGGGATCTAAACCTTCAAAATATATCATAAAAGTTAAAGAGCCACCTAGTAAATTGGAGTTAACTACAAAACCTCTCATGTGGGACGACAAATTATGTTTGCGTCCAAATTTTCACATCAATTACGAGTCTGGGTTCTTGGAAGTGGAATTTTAGTCTTTTCTTTTTAAGAGATCGTCTTTTAAAAAGTCATCTACCACGGAGTATCCATTTTCGCTTTGCTCTCTTCTCTTTCCGTCCATATTCCCATTGTTAATTTGATATACTGTCAAATGAAGAAACCGCGGAGTATTTCCCAAGACATCGTTTCGCAGAAGAATCAAGTAGTGGAATGATAAACGTATTTAGGTATTAGACGAACTTAGATCATGGACCTTAAATTACTTGAGGGTGAGATATGTTTACATCGAAAAGTTAGCAAACGACATATGTCTTGAAGTATAGAAGACATATTTCTTAAACTGCTCGTTACCTTCATTCATCGCAGCTTTAATGTCGACTTCATTTAGAGCAACGTCATAAACTTTCATCTGAGCTATTTTGCCATTGAAGTGTCTGGAGTCGCCAATCTTAACGCCCATTCGAACTTGCCCGTCGTTCGTTGATATTCTGTCAGTTTTGCCGATGTATTTTGTTTTAGACAAATGGCCATTGACGTACAAAGAGTTGACTCCAGTGATGTGATCATAAGTTGCCGCAACATGGGCCCACTGTCCCACTGGAAGTGCCTGATCAGTCAATATGGCATCGAAAAACGCATGATTTGGGTATTTGGTGATCCTGTTAAAGAACCTGCCGTTAACTATCCAAATATGGACTCCCCAAGCACCGGAGTTCTTGTAGTTAAAGAGCGGTCCGTCTCGACCACCGGGCTGAACCCAGCACATCAGCGTTATAGAGTGTAGGGTGTCCAGTCCTCCGTCATTTGGGAACTCTATGAAACTGTTTGGATTGCCTGAAAACTGGTAGGATCCATTGGTTTCTCCATGGGGTCCAGTTTTGAGCTCCACCTGCCCTAAAACTCCAGCTGGCTGCTTATTGTCAAATTCTCTTGCTTTAAATTCCTCGTTTAGAGGATAGTAAGCGATAAGATGGCCTCAAAACACGAAAGCAAAAAAGGAATTTATTGCTGTACTGATATGCGGAACAGTTTTGAGGGAATGAGACAGGACTGAAACAAACTACTTTCCAGGGTTATTTTAGAATCAGTAGAGTTCCTTTAAAACAATCACTCATGGTAAATTTCTTTATATTTTAGCGAAGGGGAAGAGCCAGTATTTTTAGGGGTGAAAGAATCATACTTTTTTTGGCAATAGATTAAGAGTTAGTAGTCGTAAGAGCAACAGAATCGAATTTGTTTTTGGCAGTTACTGGAAAGCTAGTAGTCCTCTAAAAATAAATTATATTTAAATATGGAAAATGTCGCAGAATGACCCTGACTTCCACAAACCCCAACTTCGCTACAATTACTTGAATATTTGAATCAGGAAGCTAGTGGACGAAACTTTTCATCAAATTAAAAAAGGCATGTTTCTTTTGAAGTGCATTACCTTCATTCATCGCAGCTTGTATGTCGGCTTCATCTAGAGCAACGTCAAAAACTTTCATTTGAGATATTTTGCCATTAAAGTATCTGGAGTCGCCAATCTTAACGCCCATTCGAACTTGCCCGTCGTTGGTCGATATCCTGTCAGTTTTGCCGATGTATTTTGTTTTAGACAAATGGCCATTGACGTACAAAGAGTTGACTCCAGTGATGTGATCATAAGTTGCCGCAACATGGGCCCACTGTCCCACTGGAAGTGCCTGATCAGTCAATATGGCATCGAAAAACGCATGATTTGGGTATTTGGTGATCCTGTTAAAGAACTTGCCGTTAACTATCCAAATATGGACTCCCCAAGCACCGGAGTTCTTGTAGTTAAAGAGCGGTCCGTCTCGACCACCGGGCTGAACCCAGCACATCAGCGTTATAGAGTGTAGGGTGTCCAGTCCTCCGTCATTTGGGAACTCTATGAAACTGTTTGGGTTGCCTGAAAACTGGTAGGATCCATTGGTTTCTCCATGGGGTCCAGTTGTGAGCTCCACTTGCCCTAAAACCCCAGCCGGTTGCTTATCGTCAATTTCCCTTGCTTTAAATTCCTCGTTTAGAGGATAGTAAGCGATAAGATCACCTGAGTACACCAACAGGAAGCACGAGTTAATAACCATACTAGTTCTGTGAAATGGTTTTGGGTGAGAATCGAGTTCTTTATGGACAGGATTTAAAGAAATGTGCTTGCTATGCTAACGTGGATTCAGTAAAGGTCATATAAACCAATCACTGATATCAAATCCCTATTTATGTTTTTTTTTTCGATAAAAGATGAAAAACCGGTGGTTTTAAAGGTAAGAGAATTGAATCTTATTTTGGTAATAAGAGAGCCAATAGTCTTAACAGTAAGAGAACTGAGATACATTAGTATCCACCTGCCAAGAAGACTGATACTTGTTTCCCGCAAACCGGTAGAGGAGAGATTTCGCATAGCACGTGTTGTAGTAGTAAAATTATTTGGTTCCCTTCTGTAACAAGAAATTCTCATATTTTCTAGCAAGGAAGGAATTCCTAACCGAAATCACAGTCGAAACCTCCGTGCACAGTGGTAGGACATACTGCTAGGATCATTTTTCTTTGTTCCACCCTCGTGACAAGGTGAAAAACATCCTTGTCCATTTCTTTACTGAGCTCAAAAGTTACCATCTTTCTTTGTCGATTTACAAACATGACGCTGTTGACATTGTTGATTCTAACAGTATACAGGACGCGTGTCACTATATGAACTTGGTAATAAGCCTTGCTCACTGTAGAGTCTATGTGGCTCAGTGGTAAAGCATCGGAGCGCGGGATCCGAAAGTTTGAGGTTTTATTTCTCATGGGGACTCAGAATTTTTTCTTTGTCCCTCGCTCGTGACAAGATAAAAAAAACCATCTTCCATTTCTTTACCAAGCTAGAAACTTACTCTCTGTCTTAATCTATGTTAATGTACTTCTAAACATTTGGTTTCTATATCCTGAACCCGGCAGAATGAAGCTAACCTTTGCTGACCCCTCCTTCTCTTCAAATCACTTGAAGGTAAGAGATATTTTAATCAAAAACTTAGTGGACGAAATATGTCGTGAAATATATGTAACTTTCTTTTAACTGCACCTTACCTTCATTCATGGCAGCTTTTATATCGACTTCATCTAACGCATCGTCATAAACTTTCATCTGAGCTATTTTGCCATTAAAGTATCTGGAGTCGCCAATCTTAACGCCCATTCGAACTTGCCCGTCGTTCGTTGATATCCTCTCCGTCGTGCCGATGTATTCTGTTTTAGACAAATGGCCATTGACGTACAAAGAGTTGACTCCAGTGATGTGATCATAAGTTGCCGCAACATGGGCCCACCGTCCCACTGGAAGTGCCTGATCAGTCAATATGGCATCGAAAAACGCATGATTTGGGTATTTGGTGATCCTGTTAAAGAACTTGCCGTTAACTATCCAAATATGGACTCCCCAAGCTCCGGAGTTCTTGTAGTTAAAGAGCGGTCCGTCTCGACCACCGGGCTGAACCCAGCACATCAGGGTTATAGAGTGCAGGGTGTCCAGTCCTCCGTCATTGGGGAACTCTATGAAACTGTTTGGGTTGCCTGAAAACTGGTAGGATCCATTGGTTTCTCCATGGGGTCCAGTTGTGAGCTCCACTTGCCCTAAAACTCCAGCTGGCTGCTTATTGTCAATTTCTCTGGCTTTAAATTCCCCATTTAAAGGATAGTAAGCGACAAGATGACCTTAGTATAGAAACAGAAAAAACGAATTAATTACAATACTGATATTTGAAACAGTTTTGAGTGAATCTTGAGATTCTGGAGGCACTTTCATTGAAATTCAGGGAGTTGAAGTGGTGAAAAACAATTGGTCGTGAACGGAAAATTAACCGAGAAAATGGCAAAAAGTGTTCATTCACGTCAATTTTACAGCATATTGCCGATCGATAATATTGGTCAGTCATTTAGAACTTTCAGCTCCTGGTTTGGATATAGAACTGATCCAGAACTTGAAAACAGCAGCTCTTCAATCCAGGCCGTTAATACAAACAAACTGAAGATTTATTCTCCGGACCATGGCCAATTATTTTGAAATAGAACCCATCAAAGATCGACCTAAAATACTGATTGGCGATTGCATTCATTTTGTCGCAGGGACCTGTGTCAGCAACAGTTCACCTGCAAGAGTCCGGATGATTTGGGGGAAAGCCGGACCTCTGGATTGTGATCAGGGGACGAAGACGAGTTGCAAGGACTATTCCCTTTGTGTGAGCCCACCTTCATGAAATTAAGACTAGTTGAGATATAGAATTGAACATTATAAGTACAGCCAATGACCACTGCGTAATATAGGATATGGGTGATAAAGTGTTAAGTAATGTATCAGAGTAAAATAGTGTCGGGTTGTGAAAAAACTCAGCGATGATCCGCAAGTTTATATAACTCTCTTCACCTCCCTCCCCCCCCCCCTCTCTCTCTCTCTCCCCCTAGAGGTATGATGGGCACTTTTGTAACTTTGCTGTCTCTTCAGCTAAAAAGTCGCCCTTTATCTCTATTAGAACCTAAAAATTGGTATTTCCTGAAAATAGACGTTGCTCTCGTTCTGCCCTGTGAAAATCTTTGCCAGACTTTCAAAGCAAAACGCATTATAAACATTTAAACTGCGTTCAGGTTACAAAAGTTCCCTTTTGCCGTGGAAAGGTCTATTTTTTGGTCTTCAGTCACCAAATTTCTGCGGTATATAGGTATTTAGGAGGGTAGTACACGCCATACAATTCACTCTTTTTCCACCCTAAATTTTGAGTTGGCCATTGCGTGTGGAAAAATTTTTATCGGTTGCCGCATACACCTCTCACGTCGACTTGAAGTTTCCAGTTTGATGAAAACGCCTTCTTGCAGACAGCACAATTCGAAACTTTATTTCGTCCTTGTTATTGAGTCACATTTTATTAGATTTATACCAATGGCAGGTATACTATTATAGTTTATGATTCTGAAATTTTGCTGCTTTTAGTTAAATCTTTATATTAAAAAATAGCTTTCATGTAAGGGTTAGTATATGAAGAATGCAAAGTTACGGAAGTGCCTGTTTAGCAAGATGTTCCGTCAGTGAGAGAAGCGCACTTTTTTTTTAATGAAACATCAAATGATTTGGTGAAGAACAAGACCTAAATAACAGCTTTCATCTTCGAACTGTGTATGTTCTTCAAGACCAGATTTTTTTCATCCAGAAATAAAGGAAAAAAAAAAAAGAAAATCAGTAAGCCACAACACATCTTTAATTTGTGTTGAAGTCACTTACGAGATGAATTGCTCAGAATCGTTATATTTGGTTGAGAAGGATGCATGTTTTTCCTTTCACAAGACAAACTTTGAAATTGTGTTGAAGTCTTTTCAGTTAAACAGTTCTTTATAACCCTGCTGCTATAAAAGGTTTTGTGAAGTTCTTGATTCACCCAATTGACTTTTAAGGCAAGGCAAGTTCTGCTTCACTTAGAAAAGAAAAAAAAAGGTAGATTGGAAATGCAATTCGGCCATCAAAGTGTCCTGCAACTGATCGAAAATGTAACAATCTTTGGAGACACGTGTTACTCTGCTGATAGGAATTGCTATTTAAATACAAAAAAAAAACACCCCCTTTCACAAGAAAGCTCAACGTATGTTTTTGTATTTGACTAAGCTCAGTACTTTTTTATGCTATTTGTAGACCGACGATCTGACTTGACCTGGCATCAGCCGAAAGATTTGGGTTACTCAGTTGCGTTTTCTAGCTTCCATAAATAGTGTTCATGAAAGAATAAAAAATTCGTTTCTATTCACGCTTAGACCTAACAAGACAACCAAACGTAAACTACTGAGCGCGCTAAGAACTAACGAAACAATCAAACGTAAACTATATAGCGCGCTTAAAAACTGACAAAACAATCAAACGTAAACTACTGAGTGCGCTTAGACCTAGTGAAAAAATCAAACGTAAACTACAGAGTGTGCCTAGAACTAACAAATCAATCAAACATAAACTACAAAGCGCGCTTAGAACTAATTAAACAATCAAACATAAACTACAGAGCGCGCTGAGAACTGAGAAGACAGTGAAACATAAACTGCAGAACTAAAAAAATAATCCAATGTAAACTACAAAGCGCGCTTAGACCTAACAAGACAGTCAAACAAACTACAGAGCGCGCTTAGAACTAACAAAATAATCAAACGTAAACTACTGAGCGCGCTTAGACCTAACAAGACAATCAAACATAAATTACAGAACGCCCCTAGAACTAACAAGACAATCAAAACGTAAATTACAGAGCGCGCTTAGTCCTCACAAAACAATCAAACTTAAGCTACAGAGTGCGCTTTGACCTAACAAGACAGTCAAACATAAACTACAGAGTGCACTTTGACCTAACAAGACAGTCAAACATAAAATACAGAGCGCGCTTAAACCTAACAAAACAATCAAACGTAAACTACAGAGTGCACTTTGATCTAACAAGACGGTCAAACATAAACTACAGAGCGCGCTTAGACCTAACAAAACAATCAAATATAAACTACAGAGTGCACTTTGACCTAACAAGACAGTCAAACATAAACTACGAGCACACTTAGAACTAACAAAACAACCAAACATAAACTACAGGGCACGCTTAGGCCTAACAAACCAAACAAACGTAAACAACGGAGCTCACTTTGAACTAACAGAACAATTAAACACTTACGACAAAGCGCGCTTAAAACCAACAAAACAATCAAACGTAAACTACAGAGCGCGCTTAGAACTAACAAAAGAATTAAACTTTAACTACAAAGCGCACTTAGAACTTTCAAAGTACAAAGTATCCCTCACATATGGAGGACAGAGGTGGCAAAGGATTACTTTTTCTGCAATCTGTTGTAACTCTGGCCCATTCTCCGCGTCCTTGCTTTATTTTTCCAGTGTCGGTGCACGTGGATGACGTGTGCACGACGGGTAGTTGTCGAAACGTACTCGTAAAGCGATGAAGGAAAGGAAAACGCACCACTGAGGGATACAATTGGCATCGAAAGATTTTTATTCACGAGTTGCTATGCATCAAAAAACGAACGAGTGAGCGCAGAGAACGAGTGAGTTTTTTTATGCATGGCAACAAGTGAATAAAAATCGTTCAAGCATTTTCCATGGTGTAATGTTTTTATTTCATACGTACTGAAATTTTTTCTTACTGAAAGCCGTACGCTTGTTGCCCTCCTCTGTGAAGTACTATCGTTCATGTTTACGATTGGACGAACGATGTATTTTTAGTCATTCGCTCAGTATGTATGAAATAATAATGTGCCCTGCACAGTTACAAAACTGCCTGTCACGTTACAGAAGTGCCCCTTTGTGTTACAAAAGTGCCCTTTCCTTTAGCTCTCTCTCCCCCCTCATGGCTATTATTTAAAAGCGGAAAAAAAGACTTGCCTCCAAGGCTCAGGTGCTAATACTCTATGCCGCGGTTTTACGTTTAATGACCTCTAAAATTACAGTGACCTTCTTTTGTTCAGAACAGGAAAAAATTCTCATTCGAGCGCTTACGTTCAAATAACTCAGTCAATCGTTAATCTTTTGTATTTACTGAAACACAACATGTTAATTATGGAATTTGGATAAGTTGCGTCAGAGAACCCTTAAGTTATAAGTACAGTTAACGGTTTGTGCACTTTAAAATCTTTTTACTTTGTTAATTAGCTATCAGTCCAAGAACGTTTCTGCAAGGGCCATTTAATAGCTTTACTATCCTCGAAGGCATTTGGAAAAGTTCTGTGTTTATCGGCTAAAAAATACTTTGAGGACCGAGTTTGTGGAAGGAAACGAAGCTCTCTTATTAAGCAATAGAAATATCGAGCATATATTTAAAACATGTTGATTAACAGCGGATCAAAACGTCACTGAACAGACTTTTCCGGGTCAAGCAGAACATATCATTGCTTGAGACTTACGCCATAGCTGCCAATTGAAAAGCCCTTTCTTTTGTTTCGTACAGAAAAAAATATATTTGGCCAATGAGTCATTCAAACTTAAAATTTCTTGAGGTTATGGAGGAAGTGTAGGTGAAGGGAAGTTAGAGAAGGAGTGATGCCGCGGTTTTGCGTTCAATGGCCTCTTAAATTGAAGTGACCTTCTTTTGTTCAGAACAGGAAAAAATTCTCATTCTAGCGCCTACATTCAAATAACTTAGCCAATCGTTAATCTTTTGTATTTACCGAAACACAAAATGTTATAGAATTAAGATAAGTTTCTCCGGAGAACCCTTAAGTTATAAGAACAGTTTACGGTTTGTGCACTTTAAAATCTTTTTGCTATGTTAATTAGCTATCGGTCCAAGAACGCTTCTGCAAGGGCCATTTTATAGCTTTACTATCCTCGAAGGCATTTGGAAAAGTTCAGTGTTTATCGGCTAAAAAATATTTTGTAGACCGAGTTTGTGGAAGGAAACGAAGCTCTCTTATTAAGCAATAGAAATATCGAGCATTTGATTAAACATGTTGATTAAAGGCGGATTAAAACGTCACTGAACAGACTTTTCCGGGTCAAGCAGAACATATTATTGCTTGAGACTTACGCCATGGCTGCCAATTAAAAGGCCCCTCTCTTGTTTCTCATATATTTGACCAATGAGTCATTTAAAATTAAAATTTCTTAAGGTTATAGAGGACGTCTAGGTAAAGGGAAGTTAAAGAAGGAGGGATGGTGGAGGGAAGGGTGACAGGGGACTGAGGAAAGAAAGAAAGAAGTCTACTATCATTATCAATTTAAAGCGAACCCTAATAAATTCAACATTTCAAGTAAAAAAAGGTAACAATTTACTGTATTGCTTCAAAATTGGACTGCATATTCTTCGATATTTTTTACCATGCCCTCCGCTGATAATATTGAGAACTAGGGAGTGCTCTCTATGAATCAGAAATGTATTGTCTTTCTCGGCATTCAAGTAGCGCAAACTTGATGAACGAGTGGTAGATTACAGCTAATTTTGGCCACGAAGGAAACGAAAAGAAGAACCATCAGCCTATCATTGATCTTGTCTAGGATTCCAGTCGAGAATTAAGTGTTTTCGAAGACCAGTATTCGTGTGAAGTTTTTAAGAGATTTCTTGCATATTAGCACATTTTTTGTAAATGTGAAGGTAATTATGCAGACTTCGTCTGCAGCGCAATGAGTCCATTGTTGAGAGATGTCAAGGAGGAAATAAATAATCAGGCCCGTAGCCAGACTTCAGAACAAGACGAGGCAACTTTCGGGTGCCGAAGGCTGAAGGCAAAAGTCAAAAGGCAATTGCCACGTCTTGCCTCATGTTAGCTTCGGCCCTAATAATCAGCAATATTTTCATTTTATCCTACCTTCAATTCCATTTGCTGAGAATGCCAAAAGTGGGAAGATTACATAGAGTAGTATTCCTTGTTTCAAGTTCATCTTAAATCCAAAAGATAAACAGCAATACCAGACAAACTTGTTGACTGTTAACACTCGTCGTTAATATTCTGAATGACCTCTGCGACTTTTTCCGCTTTGCTCGCCTCAATGTAGAGTTTTACACGGTTCATGTCCCGATAAACATTGGATTAAAACTTCTTTTGTTTTAAATACAATATAATAGTTTCCCTGATTAAATCTATGATTAGAAACTGGAATAATAGAGAGGAAAAATTAGTCGAGTGTTTCAATGAGAGCGTGCAAGAATGCAGGATAGCTAAGGATTAACGCGTACGATTCCTTTATTTTGTTCGTCTGTGAGCAAACCTAAAGTATTTAGAACTAGTTCAGTTTCATTGTTATTTCATCTGCTGGTTATGGCAACTATGGTGTCACACATCGTAGAGAAAGCCACTTAAGCGCACATCGTAGAGAAAGCCACTTAAGCAGTGAACTATAGATGTAAATAGTTAGTAGTTGAAGTTTTCATTTTGAGTTAGTCTTATGCGTTCCATGGCAAAAAAAAAATACACATCTTCAAGAATTAGTGTGAAGCTGGAAAGTTGGGCTCACAAGCTAAATTTCTTCGCGATGTACGTGCACTTTGATTCGATCAACATACTCCTGTTGATAATACTTCAACCCGGCGCTAAGCAACACAGAAAGATGCAATTGCAAATTAGTTGTTAAGAAGGTACTTCTTTTTTAAAAGCTCAAGTAGCCCAAAACTAGCGCCAATTTAAATTTTAATCGAAAGGTGTTAACTCGGAAGGGTTTCTATTTCGATTTCGTCTGAGAGTTTGTCATTATGTGTTTATTACTGGAGTGCCCCAAATTGGCATTTAAGCGATCTGACTTCGCTTGTGAAGCGAAATTGACGGCGTCGCAAACGATCCCAGGAATAACGAGCCGTTTCATTAGTATCTTTATTTTACCACAGAGATGAAGACATTTACCCATTAACGCCCCAAGAGCGACTACAATCTAATTTCTCCTTATGCTGTCACGGCTGAATCGAATACCGCAAGAAATAACTATGCAAAAAAGTCGCAAACTTAAGAATATCTTAATCGTTAAACAAAGCCTCCTTATAAATGAATGTGAAAGCGATCTTCGCAGTAATACACACTACTTAAGTAGTAGTGAAAATAGAGCCTGAAAATATTTCGTCATATGGCAGTACATCATATGAGTACTTAGGGAATTTTACAGATAAAAGTGTGGAGATTGTGTATGCTGATGTCACGGCACAAAGGGTGAAGCTTTATTTTGCCTAAGATGTCATCATATTGCCCAAACAACGACAGCGTAAGAAGTAAAACTTCATAATTTACATGAAGAACTCGCATGGCTTCTCGGTCAATCTTAACTTTGAATGCAATAGATGGTCACCTTGGCCATAGCCCAGCTCGAAATCCTCACAGAAAACACTCCAGTGACAAGACGGCGAGCTAAGTTTATCGATCTTTCTCACGAAAATAATTACTTGAAAATTAAATAAATAAATAAAAACTATCATAACCTTATTTTCGTCTGAACTAATGACAATCCAAAAGGGCTTTCATGGCCGATTTATGCAAATAGACGATAAAACTCTCTTCGGAAATTTGAATTAGCTTAAGGTACACTTAGAAAAAACCGAGAAAAAATCCTAGGCATAAATTTTGTTGGCAAAAGGCTTGAAAATAGGACAATTGCATTACTTCTCCAACCATCAAGCTCCACCTTCTCGTCGTATGTGAACATTTACAAAATATGAGTATGACTGAGCATCTATTCAGAAAAATCATATGGCAGGATTGGTACGACCTCCTTTCTACCTTGGAGGCAATAACTTCCTGTGTTTCCTAGACGGCACTGTAAACTTCCGTTCCATTGATACAGAAATCCTCAGTCTTTTATTTGTCTAATCGTCGTGTGGTTTTTCAATAGTTGCATGTTCACGGAGTTCTATCTTGACAGTTGCAATAATTTTGCGCTTTGAGAACTTTGAGCCCAATGCAAGTGATTTGGCTTCTCTGACACACTTCACTTGACAAATGACGCTATGAATCATTACCTTGTCCGCGTCCCACACAACTGACACGTTCATGAAAGTTGCAAGAAAACTGTGAAAAATGAGATGCTGGGGTAAAGCATCATTTTATTAAGAAACTGTATTGCTGTCATGAAATAACATTGCCATCGATGCGAGTAGAAATTAATACATAAAAATATGGTGACAAGTACGGGGCTGCTGTCAGAGCAGATTGTCTGTGTCAGAGTCCAAATGAAGAGCTTTTAAGCTGTGAGTAAAACAAAATAAAGCAATTAACAAAGGTTTTTTAAGTTTCTCCAAACTCCATGGCCTTTTGACAAGGAAGCATGGATGAACCACAGTCTTTCTGCCATAAAATTATTCATGTCTTCTCTGCAAAACTGGCCCATGCAGGATGTCTCACTTGATCATCTTCGATTTATAGCAGCGATTTTAAGCACCGTTCAAAATGTACCTTTTCATTACTACTAACGCTATCTTCAACCAACAGATAAGGGGATGAACAGACTTTCTCATTAGATGGCTTTAGCTGCGGCCTTTGTCATGTTATAGCATTATAATTTGCTTTTCCAATTCGGGTAAATGAGTTACCTGATCTTAGTGGTCGAAACAGTTTTTAACTGAGTGACGAAAATCTAAAACCGAATTAATTGCAACAGCCACTCAGAGCTAAGTTTGGCATAGCCATTAACTTATGAGAACTAAAAATAAAACAAGCAAACTGCTTCAAACGCAGGAAGATACGAGCAAGTAGGTCGCGATTGGTTTTTCAGTTTTAAATCGATCAACAGAGTAAGCGTACAAGTTTTCAGGAGTAATCAACCAGCGAAGTTTCATGTAAGCAAAAACCCGAGCAATCCCTAATTCCGTACGTCACTCAATTGAAAATTACTGTATACAATGTACAAGTGATAAAAAGATTACTAGAGTTACAAGGTTTAACTTGAAGTACCTTCACAACCGTAGAGCTCCATTCTCATTGATATATGATTGAACCAAGCAGTAGGACGAAGCCTAATGTAGAGTACTTGGATGGGAGGAAGCAATTCA
Source organism: Pocillopora damicornis (assembly GCF_964200805.1). NCBI lineage: Eukaryota > Metazoa > Cnidaria > Anthozoa > Scleractinia > Pocilloporidae > Pocillopora > Pocillopora damicornis. Next base: position 19,352,512 of record NC_142678.1, read on the forward strand.
TGGGTCACAATAGTGTTACTATCCGTGTTTCCATGAAATATCTTTGAATAAAGAAAAAATCCAGCGAGTTAATCCATTAACACCTAAAACACAAAGACTATCTCCAATCAAATTTTCTTTTGTTCTCCTCTCTTTGAGTTTAGTCCTCACCAGGGGTTGTTGGATGGGATTTGTGAAAGATCACCCTCTTAATTAAGAAAGAGGTCGCGTGCTCACATGCCCTTGCAAGAATAAAACTACTAGGAATGGAAACGAATCGGAAATAAGCTCTAACACAGTAAAGATAATTATCATATAAGAAATATTCTCAGTAAATAATCTGTAAATGTCATAATCCCTGCCAACTTTTAAGCGGTATATCCGTCTCAAAACGTTACTTTGTAAGTTTGTGTTTTTTGAAAGGACAGAGGGATTCGGTAAAATCTCGCTTTTTTCACGTAAAACGCTTTAAAGAAGCCTCTCGTTGCCTCCGCGTGGCTTCTAGAGCGCATATTATTGATTTAGTAAGTCGCTGCTGTAAAGTTTGTTTGTATTTTTTATAACCTTGTAAACATGTTATAGTACCTTAGCTACACTCTGGCCTGGTTCATGGTAATAATGAAACGTCACACCGTCCTCGCTGTACTCTAACTTGTACTTCGTTACCCACTGGTTGAATGCATTTCTTCCTTGCGTCGCAAACCGGGTTATCTTTGTATATCCCGGAAGTTTTACTTGTATCCATTGATTGACGTCGTTTGTGCGAGCTGACCAGCTTCCTGCTTTACCTGGGACCGCTTGGAAGTTCAACCTGCCTTGCGTAGCAGCATGATTTCCATCAAATTCTGAGGATGCAGTGATTTGTGCATCCAAGATGGCGCCGCTCTCCATACCAAGTGGTTTTGTGCATGCTGTAATAATTCAAAATAAAAGGAGACGAAAGCTTTGTAATAAGAACACCCATTTATGCTGAAAATTAAAGAAAATATCTTAAGACCTTCACTCTATTTAGTTAAAGCTCCTCCTAAATGGAAAATATATAGAGAGTAGAGCCTCTCTGCGTGATCAAAACATTACCTGGACATCCGTAGATCTCCATCCTCATTGATATATGATTGAAAAAAGCAGTAGGACGAAGCCTGATGTACAGTGCTTGGATGGGAGGAAGCAATTCATGGGTCACAATGGTGTTACTATCCGTGTTTCCACGAAATATCTTTAAATAAAGAAAAAATCCAGCGAGTTAATCGATTAACACCTAAGACGAAAATATCAACTCTCTTCACTGCTCGCAAAATGTTATTACCAAGATTATCTCCAATAACATTTCTTTTGTTCTCCTCTCTTTGAGTTTAACCCCCACCTGAGGTTGTTGCATGGGATTTATGAAAAATCACCCTCTAAATTAAGAAAGAGGTCGCGTGCTCACATGCCCTTGCAAGAATATAACTACTAGGAATGGAAGCGAATCGGAAATAAGCTCTAACACAGTTAAGATAATTATCATATAAGAAATATTCTCAGTAAATAATCTGCAAATATCAAAATTACTGTTCACTTTTAAGGGGTATATCCGTTTCAAAACGTTAGTTTGTAAGTTTGTGTCTTTTGAAAGGACACATAGATTCGGTAGAATCTTACTTTGTTCACATTTAAGTAGATGAGGACTGACGCGTTGGTAAAACGCTTTAAAGAAGCCTCTAGTTGCCTCCGCGTGGCTACTAGAGTGCATATTATTGATTTAAGTGAGTCGATCTAAAGGTTGTTTGTATTTTTATAACGTTGTAAGCATGTCATAGTACCTTAGCTGCGCTCTGGCCTGCTTCATGGTAATAATGAAAAGTCACACCGTCCTCGCTGTACTCTAACTTGTACTTCGTTACCTACTGGTTGAATGCATTTCTTCCCTGTGTGGCGAACTGAGTTATCTTTGTGTATCCGGGAAGTTTTACTTGTATCCATTGACTGGCGTCATTTGTGCGAGCTGACCAGCTTCCTGCTTTACCTGGGACCGCTAGGAAGTTCAACCTGCCTTGCGTAGCAGCATGATTTCCATCAAATTCTGAGGATGCAGTAATCTGTGCATCCAAGATGGCGCCACTCTCCATACCAAGTGGTTTAGCGCATGCTGTAATAATTCAAAATAAAAGGAGACGAAAGCTTTGTAATAAGAACACTGATTTACACTGAAAGTTAAAAAAAATAACTTAAGAATTTCAATCTGTTTAGTTAAATCTCCTTCTAAATGGAAAATTTATAGAGTAGAGCCTCTATGCGTGATCAAAATATTACCTGGACATCCGTAGATCTCCATCCTCATCGATATATGATTGAACCAAGCAGTAGGACGAAGCCTGATGTACAGTGCTTGGATGGGAGGAAGCAATTCATGGGTCACAATAGTGTTACTATCCGTGTTTCCATGAAATATCTTAGAATAAAGAAAAAATCCAGCGAGTTAATCCATTAACACCTAAAACACAAATATCAACTCTCTGCACTGGTCGCAAAATGTTATTACCAAGATTATCTCCAATCACATTTTCTTTTGTTCTCCTCTCTTTGAGTTTAGTCCCCACCAGGGGTTGTTGCATGGGATTAATAAAAAATAACCCTGTTAATTAAGAAAGTGGTTGCGTGCCTACATGCCTTTCCCGCGTTTCTGTGAGGATTTCGACATCTTTCTCGCTTTCCCGCGTGGCTTCTAGAGCGTATATTATCAATTTCAGGGCATCGCGGTAAAGGTTGTTTATATTTTTTTAACGTTGTAACCATGTCAAAGTACCTTAGCTGCACTCTGGCCTGGTTCATGGTAATAATGAAACGTCACACCGTCCTCGCTGTACTCTAACTTGTACTTCGTTACCCACTGGTTGAATGCATTTCTTCCCTGTGTGGCGAACTGAGTTATCTTTGTGTATCCGGGAAGTTTTACTTGTATCCATTGATTGACGTCGTTTGTGCGTGCTGACCAGCTTCCTGCTTTACCTGGGACGGCTAAGAAGTTCAACCTGCCTTGCGTAGCAGCATGATTTCCATCAAATTCTGAGGATGCAGTAATCTGTGCATCCAAGATGGCGCCGCTCTCCATACCAAGTGGTTTTGTGCACGCTGTAATATTGAAAATAAAAAGAGACGAGAGCTTTGTGATAAGATCACTGATTAATGCTTAAAAATTAAAGAAAATAACTTAAGAATTTCACTCGGTTTAGTTAAAACTCCTCATAAATGGAAAAATATAAATAGAGTAGAGCCTCTATGCGTGATCAAAACATTACCTGGACATCCGTAGATCTCCATCCTCATTGATATATGATTGAACCAAGCAGTAGGACGAAGCCGGATGTAAAGTGCTTGGATGGGAGGAAGCAATTCATGGGTCACAATAGTGTTACTATCCGTGTTTCCATGAAATATCTATGAATAATGAAAAAATCGAGCAAGTAAATCGATTAACACCTAAGACGCAAATATCAACGCTCAGCACTGGTCGCAAAATGTTCTTACCAAGACAATCTCCAATCGCACCTTTTTTTGTTCACCTCTCTTTGAGTCTAGCCCCCACCTGGGGCTGTTGCATGGGATTTATGAAATATCTTTTAATTAAGAAAGTGGTCGCGTGCTTACATGCCCTTGAAAGAATATGATTACTGGAGATGGAAACATGGCTAAGATAAGTTCCAACACGGTTAAGGGTATTACAACACAAGTTATATGCCCAGTAAATAATCTTAAAATGTTAAAATCACTGCTTACTTTTAAGGGGTATATCCATTTCAAAACGTTACTTTGTAAGTTTGTGTTATGTTAAAGGACAAGAGATTCAGTAAAAAATCTGCCTTTGTTCGCATTTAAGTAGTTATCACGATGACTGACGCATTGGGAAAACGCTACAGGAATGCCCCTTGTTGCCTCCATATGGCCTCTAGAGCCTATATTATCAATTTTTGCGCGTCGCTGTAAAGGTTGTTTGTATTTTTATAACGTTGTAAACATGTAATAGTACCTTAGCTGCACTCTGGCCTGGTTCATGGTAATAATGAAAAGTTACACCGTCCTCGCTGTACTCTAACTTGTACTTCGTTACCCACTGGTTGAATGCATTTCTTCCTTGCGTTGCAAACCTGGTTATCCTTGTGTATCCGGGAAGTTTTACTTGTATCCATTGATTGACGTCATTTGTGCGAGATGACCAGCTTCCTGCTTTACCTGGGACCGCTAGGAAGTTCAACCTGCCTTGCGTAGCAGCATGATTTCCATCAAATTCTGAAGAAGCAGTAATCTGTGCATCCAAGATGACGCCGCTCTCCATACCAAGTGGTTTAGCGCACGCTGTAATAATTCAAAACGAAAAGAAACGAGAGCTTTGTAATAAGAACACTGATTAATGCTAAAAACTAAAGAAAATAACTTAATAGAATTTCACTCTGTTTAAGTTAAAGTTCCTCATGAATGGAAAATATTTAGAGAGTAGAGCCTCTATGCGTGATCAAAACATTACCTGGACATCCGTAGATCTCCATCCTCATCGATATATGATTGAACCAAGCAGTAGGACGAAGCCTGATGTACAGTGCTTGGATGGGAGGGAGCAATTCATGGGTCACAATAGTGTTACTATCCGTGTTTCCATGAAAGATCTATGAATAAAGAAAGAATCGAGCAAATAAATCGATTAACACCTACGATACAAATATCAGCTCTCTGCGCTGGTCGCAAAAGGTTATTGCCAAGACTATCTCCAATCACATTTTATTTTGTTCTCCTCTCTTTGAGTTTAGTCCCCCACCTGGGGTTGTTGGATGGGATTAATGAAAGACAACTCTCTTAATTAAGAAAGAAGTCGCGTGCTTAAATGCCCTTGCAAGAATATAATTACTGAAAAGGGAAACGAATCACAGACAAGTTCCAACACAGGTAAGATTATTATTATACAAGTTATATGCTCAGTTAATAATCTCTTAATGTCAAAATCACTGCCCACTTTTAAGGGATATATCCGTTTGAAAACGTTAGTTTGTAAGTCTTATTTTTTTGAAAGGACAAATAAATTCAGTAAAATCTCGCTTTGTTCACATTTAAGTAGTCATCACTATGACTTACGTGTTAGGAAAACGCTTTAAAGAAGCTTCTCGTTGCCTCCGGGTGGCTTCTAGAGTGTATATTATCAGTTTTAGTGCGTCACTGTAAAGGTTGTTTGTATTTTTATAACCTTGTAAACATGTAATAGTACCTTAGCTGCACTCTGGCCTGGTTCATGGTAATAATGAAACGTCACACCGTCCTCGCTGTACTCTAACTTGTACTTTGTTACCCACTGGTTGAATGCATTTCTTCCCTGTGTGGCGAACTGAGTTATCTTTGTGTATCCGGGAAGTTTTACTTGTATCCATTGATTGGCGTCATTTGTGCGAGCTGACCAGCTTCCTGCTTTACCTGGGACCGCTAGGAAGTTCAACCTGCCTTGCGTAGCAGCATGATTTCCATTAAATTCTGAAGATGCAGTAATCTGTGCATCCAAGATGGCGCCGCTCTCCATACCAAGTGGTTTTGTGCATGCTGTAATATTCAAAATAAAAAGAGAAGAGAGCTTTGTTACAAGAACATGGATTAATGCTTAAAATTGAAGAAAATAACTTTAGAATTTCACTCTGTTTAGTTAAAGCTCCTTGTAGATGGAAAATATATAGAGAGTAGAGCCTCTATGCGTGATCAAAATATTACCTGGACATCCGTAGATCTCCATCCTCATTGATATATGATTGAACCAAGCAGTAGGACGAAGCCGGATGTAAAGTGCTTGGATGGGAGGAAGCAATTCATGGGTCACAATAGTGTTACTATCCGTATTTCCATGAAATATCTTTGAATAAAGAAAAAATCGAGCAAGTAAATCGATTTACACCTAAGACGCAAACATCAACTCTCTGCACTGGTCGCAAAATGTTATTACCAAGACTACCTCCAATCACATTTTCTTTTGTTCTTTTCTCCTTTAGTTTAGTTCCCCACCTGGGTTTGTTGCATGGGATTTATGAAAAATAACCTTTTCATTAAGAAAGTGGTCGCGTGCTTACATGCCCTTGAAAGAATATGATTACTCGATATGAAAACATGTCTAAGATAAGTTCCAACACGGTTAAGAGTATTATAATACAAGTTATATGCCCAGTAAATAATCTTAAAATGTTAAAAGCACTGCTTACTTCTAAGGGGTATATCCGTTTCAAAACTTTAGTTTATTAGGTTGTGTTTTGTTAAAGGACAGAGAGATTCGGTAAAATCTGCCCTTGTTCGCATTTAAATAGACATTACGAGGACTGACGTGTTGGGAAAACGCTTCAGGAATGCCCCTTGTTGTCTTCGTGTGGCTTCTAAAGCCTTTATTTTATCAATTTTTGCGCGTCGCTGTAAAAGGTTGTTTGCACTTTTATAACGTTGTAAACATGTCATAGTACCTTAGCTGCACTCTGGCCTGGTTCATGGTAATAATGAAAAGTCACACCGTCCTCGCTGTACTCTAACTTGTACTGCGTTACCCATTGGTTAAATGCATTTCTTCCTTGTGTCGCAAACCTGGTTATCCTTGTGTATCCGGGAAGTTTTACTTGTATCCATTGATTGACGTCGTTTGTACGTGCTGACCAGCTTCCTGCTTTACCTGGGACCGCTAAGAAGTTCAACCTGCCTTGCTTAGCAGCATGATTTCCATTAAATTCTGAAGAAGCAGTAATCTGTGCATCTGAGATTGCGCCGCTCTCCATACCAAGTGGTTCAGCGCATGCTGTAATAATTAAAATAACAAGAGGCTAGAGCTTTGTAATAAGAACACCCATTTATGCTGAAAATTAAAGAAAATATCTTAAGACTTTCACTCTATTTAGTTAAAGCTCCTCCTAAATGGAAAATATATAGAGAGTAGAGCCTCTATGCGCGATCAAAATATTACCTGGACATCCGTAGATCTCCATCCTCATTGATATATGATTGAACCAAGCAGTAGGACGAAGCCGGATGTAAAGTGCTTGGATGGGAGGAAGCAATTCATGGGTCACAATAGTGTTACTATCCGTGTTTCCATGAAATATCTATGAACAAAGAAAAAATGGAGCAAGTAAATCGATTAACACCTAAAATACAAATATCAACTCCCTGCACTGGTCGCAAGATGTTATTACGAAGACTATCTCCAATCGCATTTTTTTTTTTTTTGCTTCTCCTCTCTTTAAGTTTCGTCCCCACCAGGGGTTGGTACATGGGATTTATGAAAGATCATCCTCTTAATTAAGAAAGAGGTACCGTGCTAACATGCCCTTACAAGAATGTGATTGCTGAAGAAGGAAACGAATCAAAGATAAGTTCCAACACAGTAAAGATAACCATTATTACACAAGTTATATACTCAGGAAATAGTCTCAAAATGCCAAATTACTGCCCATTTTAAGGGGCATATCCGTTTGAAAACGTTAGTTTGTAAGTTTGTGTTTTTTGAAAGGGCTTATAGATTCGGTAGAATCTCGCTTTGTTTACATTTAAGTAGACCTCACGAGGACTAACACGTTGGAAAAACACTTTAAAGAAGCCCCTTGTTGCCTCCGTGTGGCTCCCAGAATGTGTATTACCAATTTTAGTGCGTCGCTGAAGAGGCTGTTTGTATTATTATAACGTTGTAAACGTCTTAGTACCTTAGCTGCACTCTGGCCTGGTTCATGGTAATAATGAAAAGACACACCGTCCTCGCTGTACTCTAACTTGTACTGCTTTACCCACTGATTGAATGCATTTCTTCCTTGCGTTGCAAACCTGGTTATCTTTGTGTATCCGGGAAGTTTTACTTGTATCCATTGATTGACGTCGTTTGTGCGAGCTGACCAGCTTCCTGCTTTACCTGGGACCGCTAGGAAGTTCAATCTGCCTTGCTTAGCAGCATGATTTCCATCAAATTCTGAAGAAGCGGTTATCTGAGCATCTTTGATGTCACCGTTTTCCATACCAAGTGCTTGGACGCATGCTGTCGTGATTTAAAATGAAATGAGAAAAGGTTTTTATGATATGACGACTCTGAGTAACAATCTAAAGGAAGTGAGCATAGAAATTTAAAGGTTTTTTTCCAATTTTGCAGTTAGATGAAAAAGTTTTTCATAAATGAGACGCAACAAGCAATAGAACTTTTAATCGTGGTCACAACATTACCTCGACATCCGTAGACTTCCATTCTCAATGATATATGATTAACCCACGTAGAAGGACGAAGCCTTATATAGTGTGCTTGGATGGGAGGAAACAACTCATGGGTCACAATAGTGTTACTGTCTGTATTACCAACAAATTCCTAAAACAAAGGCAAATATCGAGCAAGGTTAGCAATCAATGATCTGTTTTGACTGCCGTTCATTTTTTATGATATTAGCTCAAAGAATAATTGTTCCCGAGTCGATATTTTCCTTTCTTCTCTCCACTCTTAGTGCAAGGGCGGCTGAGGATAAAAATGGTTTTATTCTAGAGGAGTTGCAAACGATCACCTTCTTAAGACATTGGTGCCGTGTTTTAACCTATTTGCAAGAAATGGAAAGCGAGATGGAAACAGGATAAAAAGGATTACCAAAATATTTCCATTAGATCATTTACAATGATCAAAATCACTGGCAAATTTTTGTTTCAAAGAATAACAAGTGTATTTCGATTTTTAAACGTTTTGGTAGACTAATCATAACTGGGTTGATAAAGTTTCGCTATTTATACAATTTAGTAGCCTCCACGAGTACTACGGCGCAAGGACGAGGCTTGACAGAGACTCGTTCCAGGCTCAATAGGACTTCTTAAGCGCCTTCCCAGACTCGCACCTCTCATAACTTTTATAAACCGCTCTAAAATGATTTTCTGTATTTTTCTATGACGTAATAAACAAGCCCTAATACCTTAGGTGCACTCTGGCCCGTTTCATGGTAATAATGAAAAGTCACACCATCCTCGCTGTACTCTAACTTGTACTGCGTTACCCACTGATTGAATGCATTTCTTCCCTGTGTGGCGAACTGAGTTATCTTTGTGTATCCGGGAAACTTTATTTGTATCCATTGATTGACGTCGTTTGTGCGAGCTGACCAGCTTCCTGCTTTACCTGGGACCGATAGGAAGTTTAACCTGCCTTGCGTAGCAGCATGATTTCCATTAAATTCTGAAGAAGCAGTAATCTGTGCATCCAAGATGGCGCCGCTCTCCATACCAAGTGGTTTTGTGCATGCTGTAATAATTCAAAATAAAAAGAGGCGAGAGCTTTGTAATAAGAACACTGATTAATGCTTAAAATTAAACGAAATAACTTAAAAGAATTTCACTCTGTTTAAGTTAAAGTTCTTCATGAATGGAAAATATGAAGAGAGAGTAGAGCCTCTATGCGTGATCAAAACATTACCTGGACATCCGTAGATCTCCATCCTCATTGATATATGATTGAACCAAGCAGTAGGACGAAGCCTGATGTACAGTGCTTGGATGGGAGGGAGCAATTCATGGGTCACAATAGTGTTACTATCCGTGTTTCCATGAAATATCTTTGAATAAAGAAAGAATCGAGCAAGTAAATCGATTAACACCTAAGATACAAATATCAACTCTCTGCACTGGTCGCAAAATGTTATTGCCAAGACGACCTCCAATCACATTTTCTTTTGTTCTCCTCTCTTTGAGTTAGCCCTCACCAGAGGTTGTTGGATGGGATTTGTGAAAGATCACCCTCTTAACTAAGAAAGAGGTCGCGTGCTTACATGCCCTTGCAAGAATATAATTATTGGAAATGGAAACGAATCAGAAATAAGTTCCAACACAGTTAAGACAATTATTACATAAGAAATATCCTCAGTAAATAATCTCCAAATGTCAAAATCAATGCCCACTTTCGGTTCGGAAAGTTTCAGGGGTACATCTGTTGGCAAGTTAATTTTCTTTTCTTTTTGAGAGAACAAAATAATTCGGGAAAATCTCGCTTTGTTCACATTTAAGTAGTCATTTCGAGTGCGTGCGCGTTGGGAACGAGCCCCCCGTTGCCTCAGCGTTGCGTCTATTATTGATTCTTTTACGTCGTCCTAAAAGGGTTTTTTTCATTTTTGTAACGTTGTACGCATGTCATAGCATAGTACCTTAGGTGCACTCTGGCCTGGTTCATGGTAATAGTGAAAAGTTACGCCGTCCTCGCTATACTCTAACTTGTATTGCGTTACCCACTGATTGAATGCATTTCTTCCCTGCGTCGCAAACCGGGTTATCTTTGTGTATCCGGGAAGTTTTATTTTTATCCATTGATTGACGTCGTTTGTGCGAGCTGACCAGCTTCCTGCTTTACCTGGGACGGCTTGGAAGTTCAATCTCCCCTGCTTAGCAGCATGATTTCCATCAAATTCTGAAGAAGCAGTGATCTGGGCATCTACGATATCCCCGCTCTCCATTCCAAGTGCTTGAACACAAACTGTAAAATTTAAATAAAAAGTACAAAGAGTCAAGGGTTTTTGAAATGAAAACTCTGGTCAGTTTTAAAATTAGAAACTAAATAAACGCATTTCGTCAAAGGTATGTAATGAGGAAACTTATTTAAGAATACCTTCGCATCCGTACAGTTCCATTCGCAAGGATATGTGGTTGTGCCAGGCTGTAGGACGAAGTCTAACATAGCGTGCTTCAATAGGCGGGTTCAAATCGTGATATACAATAGTTTCACTGTCACTGTTGCCTTGAAATTCCTAGCAGACGTGAATGGAGTTAATAACGGCAAATCACTTGTTTAACGTAACAAATATTTTCCAAAAGGATTTCTCGTTTGTGTTGACGGAACTCAATCTCTTTATCAAAGATTTGTACCTTAGGTGAGCTCTGCCCTCGCTCATGATAATAATGGAAGTTGAGTCCATCTTCACTGTACATTAGCTGGTATTTTGTAACCCACTGATTGAATGCATTTCTTCCTTGCGTCGAAAAACGAGATATTTTTGTGTTGCTGGGAAGTTTTACTTGTATCCATTGATTGGCGTCATTTGTGCGAGCTGACCAGCTTCCTGCTTTACCTGGGACCGCTAGGAAGTTCAATCTCCCCTGCTTAGCAGCATGATTTCCATCAAATTCTGAGGATGCAGTAATCTGTGCATCCAAGATGGCGCCGCTTTCCATGCCGAGGGCTGCATTGCATGCTGTGTAAAGGCAAAGAAGGATAAACGCTGAAGCTTTTGCCTGAATCACGTTATACGAGTGTGTCCTGACAGCCTAGAAACTTAATGCGATTGAAGATTTCGTAACATTCTTTTTGTGCATAAGAAGAACAGCAATGGGTGAATTCAAACAGGGAAAGGTATTAAAAGAAAGGATGCGAAGTTTGGAGATGCCATAGAACCGTACTGGATTGAAGGGTGTTTTCCTTAGGATTTCTTCTCCTTCAATTACAGAGGCCTGAGAACTCAGTCTCCACTGGCTCAGGCTCTCCTTTTTCATCAACACCTCGCAAATAATCGATCTTACCTTGTTCGCAGAGAACACCAGAATGTTGGTATGTACAGAGACATTCGAAGCTGCCGTGTAGGTTGACGCATGTACCGCCATTTTTACATGGAGTGGAAGTACATTCGTTAACATCTGTGAATCGAAGATGAATTTAGTCAGGTATGAATGGGCAAGACTGACTGATTTGATTATAGTCTAGAGCTCTCAAATTTAGCCATTTGTACGTCCATGTCACTATAGTTTATGATCCATCACAATAAGGATAAGATTACCCATTTATGTCGATTATAAATAGCTGTTTGATTAAAAAAAAAAAAGGAGAAATGCAGTTGTCTACAGCGATCATTTTTAATGCGCCGGGTCAAAGACAGCAACGGATTCCTGATATGATACCTTAGCAATTTTATCGGAGACTACTGAGCCTTAACACCGATCAGTATTTTAGATATCTATCTACAACGGTCGTTCTTCAAGTAGCGTAGCATTTCTGTGGAATTACGCTCTCTCCATTCCAGCTACAAATTATATACTTAGGTTCCACGCCTAAATAAAATGTGTGATGAGGTGAGAGCCTCGGCTGGAGTCAACGTGCTGAGTTCTTAGACTCGAAAATAAACTGTCACAGTGCCTCTCTCCAATCAGGAACGCACTTGGGTAGCAGCAAAATACTGGGAACGCCTCACGAAATGCTAGGTAAAAACCTGCTTACGGTTGAGAACTCCATATAGGTGGAGCAGTAATGCACATGCGTACATATGGACATAACCGATAGAACCAGGAAGATACCTTTTATCAAACCGGAGGGGTACGAGAATGGAGAAAAGCAAACTCACCTTGGTCGCAATTTTTCCCTTCCCATCCCTTTGGACAATCACACTTGTAGTCTCCGGGTAAATTGGTACATGTTGCTCCATTCTTGCAAGGGTTGTTTGTGAGACACTCATCTACATCTGTAGAAATTTTTAAAAATATCTCAAGAATTATTCATTATGAACGTCTAAGCCGCGGAATGGTCAAAGGAAATTTTTTTATCTAGCCTGTTATCTATTCGGGGCATTATGGAAATGTTTCTTGAGGCATCTGTGTCACATTTGCGGAAAGCTGTCGAGCCAGCAACATTCCAAAGCAAATTTTTAGGCAGTAACGCAGTCAAAGTAAAATTGATCGCATCCCAGTTAAACAATGAGCAAGAAGCTTCACGATGCGTCGTGTATGGAAGAAACTAATTTAGCATAGGAGTAGATCTTGATAGGGTTGCATGTAAGGAATATAAAGTTTTGTCATTCAATGTTAACAGCTGGGCGGTTACCTCGCTCGCAATGCTCTCCCTGATAAGTTTCTGGGCAAGAGCACTCATAGCTTCCTCTGGTGTTGATACACTTTCCACCATTCTCACATGGCCAATTAACACATTCATTACGATCTGCAAAGCAGAGAGCGGTTAGTTACCAGTAATGTTTGATGTTGTATGAAGTGCATTAGAAAATGATACCAAAGCTATCATCGAAGGCGCTGGAATAAGGATGTAAGATACGCAAGAGCGTAGTTATTCTTAGCCAATATATCAGTTTCCAAAGCGGCAGCCGAAAATTGAAATATGAACGAATTCAGGTTGTCCGATGTTACGTAGTTCAAATTCCCAGTTCGTAATATTTGGACCATGTCCTCTTTTTCTATCGACAATCACCCTCGTTCCCAGGGTATCTTGTTCTACCCTACGAACCCCTGCTATGTGCCTCTAACACCTTTTCTATGGCTTCAGCTTGCAAGGAAAAGAGAGACGAAAAGACTGATTGATACATTTCCACTTCATCATAGATATTCAATATACCAGTTTGGATAAAATAGACTGTATGCTACATGGAGCATTTACGCTTTGAAATTCCTGTTTCAAAAAAAATATCGCTGATCTGGACTTACCGCGTTCGCAACGTTTTCCAACAAACCCACTGGGACATGCACACCAAAAGCTGCCATAAGAGTTCTCACAAGTTCCCCCGTTTTCACAAGGATCGCCGTCTGACGACTCACATTCGTTGATATCTGAAACGACAGAGAGGTATAAAATTTTTGTGAAGGTATAAAAGGAATGGGTTTTTTTTTCGGGGAAAGCAGGTTAGGAGCGAGTAAACTTGATTGTGTGGATTGTAAACTTCAACCATATCAGTGCTTTCTGATTACACAATGAATAAGAAAGATTGAGAAAACATATTCTATTAGCATTCAAAGGCCTAATTTAAAAATTGTGCCATCCAGATCATCATTAAGCTTAGAATGATGAGCAAATTTTGTATTTGGAGAGGAGCGTCATAAATTTCGCGACAAAGCTTCCGTTTCAAGCCACACGCGTGTTTTCGTCTTCGTGGGTACAGTCCATCTCTCTGGTTTTTATTTTTCTTTCTATGCGTGAAAAATAAATTCAGTATCTTTCTTCTTCACAGTTCCTATTTCTCTATAATAATAAGACACTGCTAAATTACCTGAACAGCACGTCTTTCCTTTAAATCCAGGTCTACACTTGCACATGTAACTTCCGACAGTGTTGATGCAAGTAGCTTCGTTGGAACACGCCAAGGCATCACATTCATCGATGTCTAAAGAGAGATTAAAAAAATATTTTTACAAAGCTAATAATTCTCTTAACCACCTTAAAACATGTAACTCATGTTGGGGTAGTTGTCAACTGTTGAGGGGAATGGATTGAGCCAAAAAAAGAGGCTAGAGTCCAAACTCCGAATGACATATTATTATTAATTAATTATTAATTATTATTAATTTATTATTAATTAATAAATCAATTAAACTCGTTAAATGAACCACAACATTTGGCTAAAGTAAAAAACTCTGAAACTCCATAAAATTCCAAACAGAGGGGAAACAAATTTCCGCGAACGAAAGCTCAAAAAAACTAAAACTCCGCGGAACAAACAAAAGTAGGCGAAAATGTCCACGTCAGTTTTCCAATGTCAAGGTTAGAGTTCTTTGACGTGATTGGCTAATTTGCGAAATCATGTGCGATGCGCGTGAATACGAAAAGAATACAAAGGGAGGAATTTTGATTTTTTGATTTCTTTTTATTAATATACTTTTCGTGAACGTGATTCAGCTTCCCCCACCCCCCCCCCCCACCCCTCCTGTGTCACCACGCTCTCTTTTTTTTCTCCCAACATTCTTGATGGGTGTGAAATTTCGCGAATATGTAGCGGTTATTCCTTAGTTTTGGTGGTGCAATATTCGATCTCGTGACGTAATTGGATTTTAACATGAAATTAATTAATGCTTTTTGTCTTAGCTCACCAATCTCACAATGTCTTCCTTTGATACCCGATGGACATTTGCAGATATAGTCTGAACCCATGTCAATACAGGTTGCATTGTGGCGACACGGATTTTTGTCAAAATCACACTCTTTGACAACTGAAAAAGAGAACAGAATGACATAATTTTAGAAAACGATGAGCCGTTGTATGAATGAAACATGCAATCATGAAATTGAGCATACACATTGGTGGGGAGGGGAGGAGAGGAAAGGGGTAGGTGGCTTTTTGTTAGTTGTATCTAAGCCGAATTGCTTAGAAGTTAGACTATTGGTTTTTGTGAAGGAAGGTATATTGGATAACACCGTGGCAAGGGAGAGAAAAAGCCAATAAAACTTAACCTCAACTTCAATGTGACTCCAAAGAATTGACCTTGGCCAACTGTGGTGGAAGGCAAACGCTTTCCCCACTGTCCCCACCCTGGTTCCCAAATGTGAAAACACAATCGAACGTACTTTCACAAACAGAACTTTGAGTTAAAATTGGACATTTAACAAATATTCACATAAATTCCCAAAATTAGCAAAAGTTTCATTCTTAGAGTGCCTTCATCGGGCTGAAATGGAACACGCTCTAATTCTTAACTAGGTCAGGTGGTCACGTCAGTTTTAATTTAATTTATAGCTATGATAAATTGTAATAGGAACACTGTGCCCTTGTCCTCAGTGGTATGAATGATTTCTACAAGTTGTCTGTTCAATCTCATCAGGGGGGTGGGAGTAGGGCTTACTCCAAGGAAAAATTTTCTGAATTCATATGGGCTAAATAAAAATTTTTTATTTTTTAATCATACTTAAACCTCTTTCATTTCAACCATAGATTTGCAAAACAGACTACATTACAAAGTAATAATGTAGCTTACCGCAGTCACAATGCTTTCCTGAGAACCCCGGCCGGCATTTGCACTTGTAACTGCCACAGGAAGTGACGACGCATGTTCCCCCGTACCTACACGGGTTGTCTAAACAAGAAAGCTCTTCAATTTCGTCTTCATCTGTAATTAGAAAACATAAATGATTTGAAGGAGATGCATAAAGATTCAGTAATGCGAGTCACTCTCTCCGACGCGCGAGGGAAAACATTTAATTGACCGAAGAACACAAAGAATCAAGGATAGCCTAAGAAGTATCGAACTTGGTCTACGATCGAAAAGTTTTGGCAAGGAGAAAAACTTCCAGCTTAAAAAAGCTGAAGTTCAAACTCAAGTTGAATTTTTTAAGATGTTGTGACCGTGAGGTAGACCAATCAAGATAGATGTGCATCGCACCGGCGGCGATCGGTCATTAACAAAATACTAATGTTTCTCCCCTTGAGATTAAGGAAGACATTAACTTGTGATACATAGAACCAAAACGTTTTTTTAGGCAGGCTTCATGATAATGGGCTTTGTTATAGTTATTTCATTGAGACGTTTAGATAAGGTTTTTCCTGCAACTTGAACGGATCTTTGTACTAGACACATTTTCCAAAATTTTGCTCTGTAATGCTTTTCGGTTGTCATCACTATTGTTATCAGCGCTTAGTTCTATCATATAGAGACCTATCTTATCCCTGGATTCACTACAGCAAAACCAGGTACTGTGAATTTATCTTGGTGATTTTATAGATAGGTATCTCGTTTGATAGTGGTCTTGTAGAACTTACAATGCCTTATGTAAGCTAGGCTTATTTATCATCATCATTAGCGTCAAAATCCGTTCTCTTGATACCGCTCCAGAAGAAAAATATCTCGAAATCAACCTATGGCAAGCGAGTGGCAGCGTACCTAGGTTTTCCTACCTTGTAGTTTCATCGTAATAAAGAGGACAGGCACTGCTTTAGATCAAATTCATTTACCTATACGCAGTACTACTTTTTATTTGTGTCATATATGGCTTCTTTAATATGATTTAAATTTAGGTATTTTGTAAAGGAGCAAACATGTTCCAGCACGGACAGATAAGAATTGCTTACATACCCGCAGCTATGAGAGCTTCCGCTTCATCAACGTATCTGGACCTTTTAGCTGCAAAAAGTAAGAACGCTAGATTATCTGATCAAAAGGAATACAAATTATAAAAAGGGGAGTTAAAAGTGGACATTACACGAGGTGGTTCTTCTTGTCCACTGTTTGTAGATCGAATTGGAATTTAGAATGTTGATTTTTGTGGAGGGAGAATAAACGGAGCACCTGAAGAAAAACCCTCGGAGCATGGACAAGAACCAACAATAAACTTAAGCTACATACACTCTTACGACTGCGTCATCCTTGCTCCCCTTTGACAGCTTCCAAGGCTCTCTTTGAGCCATCTCTCCCCTCCCCTCCCTCCTTCGATTGTATTTCTATCGCTAAAATTGAATTCCAATTTTTTCATTCCATCCGTACAGAATAGTGTTTAGTTACTCACCGTACCGCCGAGCGAACGACGGTATATCTCTCTTAACGGTTTGGTTGAATAAAAGAGACTCAGAATGTTCAATAACGGAATGATTTGAGAGGAAATTACATACCCTCGGCGATTAGACTTTCATATTCATCATAATAGCCGTATCTGGAGCGTTCATCTGCAATTAATCAAATAAGTCGATCATTTGATGGGGTATCATTTTGACGAATTGTCTATCGTGTTAGTTGTTTTAGTAGGCACATCCCATGTTGAAATTAGAGCCCTTCTCTTAGCATTAAATTTGAATGCGAGTGTTACAGTGAGGACTTGGTGATGTGAAAAACTTGATATAAAAGTTAAAATGAAAAAAAAAATTATATACTGTATATTTTAATTTTTCTACCGAGTTATCATTCTAAATGAAAAGCCATTTGATTGTTAATTCTATCATGAAAAGCCTCTCAGAGGCTCAAAACCACAGGAGGTCAGGTATCAAGACGAAAGTGGCAACCCCATGACGTCAAGGTCCAATCCAAAATGGTGGAAAGCGGAAAGTTTCGAAGACAATTTACGTTCCCACTTGCATCCTTTTTTTCGGCAGTTACGTCAACTCTTTACCACTTAATGCAACATTTAAAGCAAATGCACAACATTTTATTTAGATTTTCCTGTTACACTTTTAAAATAGGTTGAATAAATACCACTGGTGATATGTGCTATCATCATGTCTCTAGTTTATTCCTGTTACACTTTACCTATTTTCAAGTCGATTAGAGATGGGTTATATTTGTGGTCGACAATCTATCTGCAATCATCTAGAACAGGATAGTATTATGAATTAGGTCCGCCGACAGTCTGCTTGGTTAAATCGTATTAACATCACGGTTAATTTTTTAATGTCACTTTTTTATTGTATCGTGTTATAGATGTTTTTCTTATATTATAGGGCATTTGCACCGATTTTCCTATTGCACTTTTAAAATAGGTTGAATAATATATGAACCAAATATTGATATTTTTAGTCGTGTTTTTTTTTTTTAAGGAAATTATATGCAGCAGGTATTATTCATGAAACTGCTGCATTTAGTTACGGCGACCAGCGTGAAATTCTTCTAAGTTAAACTAAAGCAGACGCGATACCCACCATACACTTCTAAAACTACTAAAGCGCCTTAAACTTTTGACGTAATTGAGTGTGAGTCAACACTGATTTGGATGGAAACGGACTCTACTCTAATCCGCCATAGCTTATTTGTTTGGAGTATTGTGACGTCATGATGATAATTCAGCCAAATAAAAATATTTCACTTTTGAAATTCTAGCCGAATGCGAGATAAACTGAAATATGAGAAACTTTCATTAACTCTCTAGAGAACAGCCTCAAGACAGAAGTGTTTTAATCGAAGATGAAAATTCATTAGGATTCATTGATAATTTGCTGCAACAAGTGAAAATTTTAGATGTTTACATATGACTTTCAAAAAGTTTGCTAGGGACCGATATTTGTTTGTATTTAATGCCTGATTAATTTAACTCGCTTTGATCTGGCCAGAAAAGTCTGACAAATAATGAAGGCCGTTATTTTAACTTGTCTGCCGACATATAGAAGATTTGAAAAGTTCTAAATTCTGCTTTAAAATTGCCCCCGATAACTTACAAATCTCTTACACACCCATAGACCTAAGTAGGCGAGCCACAGCCTGTGACAGCTCACTTCAAAGATAAATATTTCCAACATCACCCAGCTTGAACTTGATACCCTTTTGTCTCAATCGAAATATCCCTAAGCTTAGACCAGGCTCAGTGGCCCTATTTATTGATCAGAATCAAGAACACAATATGTAATTGAAAACCAAGAAGGGATGAATAAAAAATTTAGATTTTGTTCCTGAGGGCGAAAGACTCATTACGGAGAAAAACATCAGTTACTCACCTCGTATGAAATCGTATGACTTTGCATCCTCAATTTCCCGACCAACAGTAAAATATTGTTCATTCTTACTTCTATATCCACCAACAACTGCAGTTAAAGTAAAAATTGCGAAAGAAAGCTGGAGATAGAGAACTGCCATGTCACACGCTCAGTAAATCAATATGGTTCGTATGAACTCTTTCCCTTAGTCCGTGCAATGGAGCCTGTACGTCACATCTGATTTTTCCGCATTTCTGTCTTTATGACCAACTTGAAAGGGTTTCCGAATAAATCAATAGGAGGAGGGAAAAACTGACCATTGAAATTCCACTCACATGGTTCTGCATCACAGACTCTTTTAATGGCCGCTTTTAAAAGACGAAAACCAATCAAAACAATTACGGGTTGAGAGCGTAATTACGAGACACAATACTGAACTGTGAAAATATTTCCAATTGAAACTGAAAACTATTTTTAGGTATATGTTGTAAATATTCAAACTGTTTTACTTTTAAAACTACTTTTTTAAGCTAAGAACAGTCTCTCGCTAAGATACAGCTGCAATATACAGCTGTAATATGCTTCATTTGCTCTGAATACGTGCTTCTACCCTAAATTGAGGTTACTTTCAATAGTTTGCAATACTTAGAAGAAAACAGATCCATTTTGGCTAGGACAAGCCCTATCAGTTAGCTCTCTATGATTACAATAATACCAGGGTTTCTAAAAAAATTTCCGCATGTGACAATTTTTTAAAGAAAAATAATTCACGTCAGCAATAGCACTTGGATTGCTTTAGATCTTGAGAGAGTTTGAAAACCAAACACCATAATGAGGTGGTTAGAGTCCGACGTCCCGCCGACTTTTCGAGTTTTCATTTGCAACAATGTCATTCTGTAAATGTTACTATCTTCGATGTCAAGCTTGTTGTGTAAAGTTATTCATTCAAGTGGAGATACCATTGAATTTGTGTTTTGTTTTGTTTCTTTTTTTCCTTTCTTAATTTTTTTTAAAGACAATGATTTAACAATGATTTCATTCATTATAAGAAACAGGAAAAAATGGGCCCTCGGGACATGGTTGACTTGGTAGATAATGTAATGTTGTAACTCACGTAATTTGCCTCCATGCAACTTTATTCTTTAAACCTTCAAAGTGATTAGATCAAAATTTTATTTCTTCCAAAATATTTAAAGGTTAAGAGCTCAATGGGTGGAGAGAAAACGGGAAACCAACGTGCACGGATGCTACACGAAAAACTTTAAATCGTTTCACTGCATACCAAAATTTCCATTTTTTTTCTTCTATATTTTTTAAATAGGGATTTATCTTATGCACAAGAAAGAAAGAGATTTATGGTTGTAATATATGTCTGAATAATATTTCAAGAATATTTTCGACTATTTGTGCCGAAAGCTTGTAAAAACTGATTCGATTGTCGGGGTTTAATTTTCATCAAGTTGAGATATTGATGGAGATGCTGAAGTGTTGTACACAGCCAAAGATTGTCAAAATTTATCGGAGAGAATAAACAGTTGTTATTTCTATTATCGCAAAATCCCAGAACATGGTGGTAGACTGTTTGTTTGGAACGATTCAGCAAAATAATTGACAAAGTAGGCTCAGACATTCACGCGATACCAACAGCCGAATTTCAATTGTCACGCACGCTGTTTTCTGAGATTACGCAAGAAACTATCAATTTGCCAAATGAAGGTCATAAAGCTTAAAATGGGTTTTTATTGCGGCTAACAATTTTGGACAACAATTTCATCGTGAAGTTTCTTGAGTGAGAAACAACATTTCCTCTTCGCCACCATTGAAGTAAAGAAGGTTAGGCGCTCCTGGCAACTGAGCTTAAGAGTGACAGGTTGGGATGGAGCGAGGCAAATTCTCGAGGGTTTATCTTCATGGATGAATAGTTATAATAAAGTATTTGCTTATGGTAAGATTTTAAATTATGCATAGTCAAGCTCTATCAACAACTCACGCAAGACTCTTCTGCTCTTCCGAATTACTAGATAACCTTTAAGTCACAAAGAAACAGGAGTTATAGCCCCATGGTTTAGCTGTTTTTAAAAAGTTTATTTCAGACGCAGCTGTTGAGCAGAAGCACTGATGCGTTACGTGACTCTTAATTTGCACAAATGTCCCTCAGGGAAAAACCACCCTCTAAAGATTTATGATGTTTGTTCTTAATGACTTAATACAAAATATTGGTTGAAAAATTGCATCCTGTATACTAAAGGTTGTCATCATTGAAAGATTTAACGCTACGGCTCAACTCTCAGATGTTGAAAATAAACGGCTTAAATTTTCGAACTGCTTCTTTTGCAATCTGTGCATATCTACGTGATGCCAACAATTATTTTTCTTTGTTGTTGGTATTCTCACCGCTTCGGTGTTTATTAATCCTTAAAAACAGATTATCTGATACAATTTTGGTAGGAAATTCTTTTAAGAGCTAAATTTACCTTACGAAACGCTTGGTGAACATGATTGCTAAGATTCTCCTGATTTTCTGCCTTCACCACATTATTCCTTGTATTATTCAAACAAATGGGAAAATAAACAAACAAAATGCGTATGTGTGTGGGTTTAAATCAGGGTATATTGTTTTGCCCATAACGTTTCCAATATAAAAGCAATTGTGGTTAGCAGTGCTTGAGAACATTTAAACCCACGTTCGATTGAATTTCAAATTGTTTCGGATGCGCAACCTTCAGTCCTGTTGCTTTGGCATGTAACGTATACACTTAAAGATGTCCAAGATCACAGGTGCAAAATGGCACTTTCAGTGAGGGTCCCCAATAGGGTTCTTTAATCCCGCGATCCTAACTTAAAGTTTTTTCTCAATCCCGTAATCCCGACGGTTTATACCGGCCAATCCCGATCTC
The DNA here is from genome assembly GCF_964200805.1 of Pocillopora damicornis. NCBI lineage: Eukaryota > Metazoa > Cnidaria > Anthozoa > Scleractinia > Pocilloporidae > Pocillopora > Pocillopora damicornis. The sequence goes on from NC_142678.1 coordinate 19,374,470, forward strand.
GATCATAGATTTCTTGTTTTATTCCGTTCCCTCAACTTAAAAGAGTATTTTCGGTAGGTGATGATTTTCTCATCCAGCATTGAACCGTTGGAGTCTTTGCTCACTGTAAGGCGTACGTTTGTCTTTTTTCACCCATCGATATCGTTCATTTTAGAAGTTTTCAAAGTTTTGCACAAATACCGTACGCTAGTCACGGTAATGACTTCCTTCCGTTAAACTTCGATCTCGAAAAAACATATCAGTAAAGACAGGTCAGTATCAAAGAAACGAATAACAATGTAAATTGCATAAAACATATGTAAAGTGCATAAAACAAAACAAGGTGAGAATAATCCCATTGCTTCCATAAAAAGGGAAATAAAGAAAAAATCAACTGAACACAATTCTGCTGTTGAAGTGAATACTTCTTCCGAAACGGGAGGAAATGAGTCTCTCTTTCCAAAGATAGAGTAACCATCATCATATGCGGTCTCGTCGTCCGGAAATGATTCATCCGACTCTTCATCACTGCTGGGGAATCGTACTCTAATATCTCATTTTCCTCTTCGTCTTCTCTTTTTTAAAATTACCGATTCCCGTGTCCCGTGTCCCGTTAACAATGACAATCCCGCATCTCGCTCTATTCTTACTTCAAATTCTCGGATCCCGTCCTTCAAATAAGCCCAATCCCGGATCCCGAAAAACCTATCGGGGACCCTCTTCAATTGCCATTTAAAATCCAAGGAAACTTCTAAATTTGACGAAATTAAAGAATAGAAGTTTATCTTATTCTCAAATTTTATTACCCCCCTAACGGGTGGTTAAGCCTCAAAAACAAAAACAAAAAAAGGTATTTTACCAGGATTAAATAGTTAATACAATTTCAATTAAAAGAGAGCAGTAAATGTAGTAGTTCAATAGGCAAAATGTCATATTAGTCAGTCAGCCGTATATCTTACCAAGAACACATGGCTTCAGAACTCAAGCGGAATTGTGGAAGAATACGAGAAAAGTTTGTGAACCCAATCAGAGATGAGCGAATGCGAAAGATCTACAAAGGTTTTCCATCAACATACCTAGCAATTTTTTTCTCTTTTATTTTTGCGTCAGTTTACCTTTGGGAAGATCTCTTTATTGCTGTTATAAATTAATTTAAGTATGTTTCTCGAAATTCGATCAAAATGCTCTTCATCATATGGTCAGATGATATAAAATATGATCTGTCGGTGACAATTTTTTATCAACCTAAGTAGACGGTGTTAACATTATTCCGCTACGTAAATATTACGGATTTCTCCTCTGTCACCTTCATAACCTTTTTGTTTACAAACCTATAAGCATTTTTTCTTTGCTCTTAATTGTTCCATCGATCTCTCCGTAATGGCTTTTGCTCGATGAGGGTGATAAATAGAGGTATGCAAACCGAACATATCCACTGTACTTTTTGGCGTAGTCCGTCGACCAGAAGCTATTTTCGATCACTTCTAGTTTCGATATATACAGTTTGTTTGTGAGTGTCTTTAGATATTTTGCTTTTCTGTAACTGACCAACACTTAGTTTTTTTTTAACAGTGCTCACTTCGCAAGATCCTCGGTATTTAAAATCCTCAGGCGGGCACAGTTTTTTATAAATAAAATCTGCCATCCACGAGGTTTTCAAAGGCCAAATCTGCTGGTCCGCAAACATATTTACCCTCCTGTCTATTAGGACATCATATGCTCGCAGAAACATCCAACAATTTCTTGGAAACCTTAGGCCCCATTTATATGGTCTCGGGTACCCCCTGAGGTAACTTGGCAGAGCCTTTATATGAAATTTGACATCTGCTAACCCTCGTTCTGCCAGGCCAGGTTACATACTCGACAAAATGGCGGACAACAGGAAAAGAATCGCTGTAAATGTCGTGTTTATACTATTTAGTCTGACTGCAGTGTTGTCGATGGCTCTTGATGTTTTCATGGTGCTACGTTTGGAATTGAAAACCAGTCAGGAAATGTTGATAGCCCAAGCTACATTGAGATGGAACGAGTTTATCTGTCGAACCAAGCAAAAGGGGAGTTTACAAAGAAAGGCACTCGCGTATTGGAAAAAAAAAACAGGCGGGTTTCTTTCACGTTATGTCTCCGCTGTCCTAAAACACATGAGGAAAAGGATTGTCCCGCCCGCCACTGTTTTTATAATTTTTATTCTGCAATTGACAGGGGCATTACTTCGCTTGTTGTCATCTCATCAGTTGGACACCATTAACTTTCAAACGAAGTGGACACCGCCTTGCATATTATGTAATTCTTTTGATCGTTTCCACACCTTTTGAGTCTTCACAGTGGTTGGATTATGAAACAGCTTTGAATCAAATACCGCAAGACATATTTTTGTTTTCAAAAAAACTTACACTTGTCAGGGCAATGATAAGTTACGTAATCCTCTTGTGTAGTTTTCTTTTATTTAGGCATAAAACAGCCTGCCTTTGTTTAATGGTTTGTAATCAAAGCAAATACAACGTGGACTTGCCACAATTTCCTCTTACTCGAAGCTCTTAATCAGCAGTATTGTAGGTCTCTTTCGTGAGAACTGTCATTAAAGTATGCAATTACCTCTAGACAGCATCTGCAAACAAAACGAAAATTATCGACTCCATTCGTCAAGAAACAAAAGCCTGACAATTACCTTTATATATTTTTTAAATTAATAGAAAGGAACTAACAAATCATTCGTTTTTACCGAGGATAAATAGCGTCCGACATGGAGTTGCAGTGAGAAATGTCCTCGTCTTTAGCAGGAGAATATGTCGTCCTTCACGAAATCGGTGAGTTTTTTCAGATCCTCTATTTCAATGCAACAAGAATCCACAATATATTAGCGTGAGCGAGTTGTTCAGATTTTCCTTTCTGCGCGGAGTAATAACCACAGATTTTTCTGTCCACTACAAATACTTCTCCAATAAACTCAGAGAGCGGTAACCGCAGTTCTACAAGAATAAGAGTGTAGTTACCTTTGCATGAGTTCAATGCCGCGTAACCAAATAGAAGTCGTTAGGATAAAAGGTGTACCGACTCGAGACTATTGCATTTCCCGGCGCTATAATCCTTATTTAACTTTCGACCAAATCGTGCTCGCTGTATCAGAGTGGGATTTATTTATTTTAAGTTTTGCGATCTTAATCACAGAGTCCTTAACTGCTCTGGAAGGAAAGTTATTTTTTAACGCTGCCGAACTTTCCCATGAACCTTTTAGCAAACTAAATAGGTATTATTCATTTAAAGAATAATGAAATAATAAAAAAAAACAGCCTGAACGTTCTTGTCATTTATTGCTTGCAGATCGAGTTTCTCGCGGTAGCTCTCTTTCTGTTCTGTTATGATGTCGCGGAAAGCAGTGAGATGCTTGGTAAGGATAGCATCAAAAGCCAAATATGTAACTGAGGAAAATATAAGTGAATAACTGATACACTTAACAACCGTTAACTGACGCAATATCAACAGTCGCGCCCCGGCCATTATTGTGCTATAGTCATAGCATTAACTCGTAATGTTGATTCTAGCAAAGACAAGGTAATCCTCGACCAATCACAGCGCGCTTCTCTAAAATTATCTGAGCGATTAAACAAAAGGCAATTACTTGCGTTGTCAAAACTGAGTGGTTATAATTCTCCCTTAAACGGACTATGTTGTATCAACACAGATGTAGCGATCGCAAAATGCCTGAAACCGCTTGGAATGGAAAATGGCAACATTAAGAACAGCCAGATCACTGCCTCATCTCAGTGGGATGGTAACCACGCCGCCATTCAGGGAAGACTGAACTACAAGAAAAATGGACCCAAACAGGGAGGTTGGTCAGCTCGCACCAATGATCTCAACCAATGGCTCCAAATTGATCTCATTAACAAGTTTAACGTGGTGACACGCGTTGCAACACAAGGAGGAAATGCGTATAACCAGTGGGTGACGAAATACATGCTACAGTTCAGCGATAATGGAATACATTTCCAATATTATCGGGGAGAAGGAAAAGTTTCGTACATGGTGGGTCAAATTTTTTCAAAGAAATTCGCACCAGCATAAACATATCATTGGAACCATAAAATACTTAAAACGACCGCTGGTTAGAAATTTTGTCAAGAAAACTTTAGTGAAGAATTGCATTTTAAATTACTTCATTTTTTTTCATAGAAAACGGTGAACCTTTTACGTAATTGCAAACTTAAATAGGCAGAAGCAATTCAATTATGGATTGCTTTTGACTCATGATGAAGCAACTGTCGTCAGGCAGCTTGATTTGTTTATATGTAACATATTACCTATCATTTGCAGGAATTCGCCGGAAACACAGATCCGAACACTGTTGTTGCTCATCACTTAAATCCACCAATACACGCAGGCTACATCCGCTTTCTACCAACAGCTTGGCATAAACACGTTTCCATGCGGGTGGAACTTTACGGCTGCAAAGGTATTTGACGATGAAATTTTCTTAATCGTAAGATCAAATCTTAGTACCATGATAACCTGCTTTCAGAACCTTCAAAAGATCGACTAACACGAAAATTCATTGTTTAGATCGTTCTTTAAGCATTTCTTTGGCTGACAAAATAAGAGCACTTTAGTACTGAAAGTTGGGAGCCTGTTATAGGAAAGTAGCTCAATGCTGAATGACTGAGTTGTCGTCTTTTGTCAACTTCAAAATCAGTGAAAAAAAAAGAGCATCACTTAAATTTTAGGTGTGCTGGAAATAACAATTCCACCTTTTAAACTACGAGGTAAAAATTGATACGCATGCCGAGACATTTGAGGAAATACTGTTGCCTCTCCGAAAAATCGCTTTCAATAATTGCATATACTACCTTTAAAGAGATATACCCTACTTAAAATAAATACACTTCAATTTGCCATTAAGGACAGCCTCATCATTCAATTAACTACTTTTCAGTTTGTGAAAAACCTCTGGGCATGGAAGATGGACGCATAGCTAACGGACAGATCAGTGCCTCGTCAGAGTGGGATCCCAATCATGCTGCCATCCAAGGCAGGCTGAATTTTAAGCAACGTGGAGCAAAACAAGGTGCATGGTCAGCACGTGCAAACAATGTCAATCAATGGCTTCAAGTTGATCTTGGTTGCCATCACACCTTAGTGACGCGTGTTGCAACACAGGGAAGGAATAAATTCAACCAGTGGGTTACAAGATACATGTTGCAGTATAGCAACGATGGTATACACTTTCAGTACTACAGAGAACATGGGCATCCAAACTATAAGGTAAAATAAATGATCACAACTTTACCCTTCCAAGATTATTTCTTTCATGTATGAATAATGACTTTACAATGCTTTGACGTTACAAGTTTTGGTCAAAACTTGAAAATTAGAAGAAACTAAATATTTCTTATCGTTACTGATTAACTTAGAATTTCGTACTTCGAATGACAGTTTCTTCATTCATCTAGGTATTTTCTGGAAACAAAAACCGAGACACGATTGTTTCTCACCTTCTGAGTTCGCCAATCGAGGCTCGTTTTCTCCGTATCCGACCAATGGCCTGGTATGGGCACATATCGATGAGAGTGGAACTGTACGGATGTGGAGGTAATTACGTAAATTCTTATACCTGGGGGTCTTTATGAGGCCATTTCGAATTAAAGTACCTCAAAAGAAAAATCGTGAGGTATACTACCTATGAATTAGGTAGTATACCGCGTTTGATCACATCCTCCTGTATGTTTATTTGCGCTATGTAAATATTAAATATTATTATTATTAGGAGAGAAAACCAGCAAAACTGATTAAATTAATTGTTACTCATCATTTTAAGTTAAACAACCCAAGAAGTCGCTCATGCTGTACTCTAAGTGTATTATAGTCTATACTAGAAGTGGTAAACAAAACGGGTTTCCTCTATACTCGATTTATAGCTCAACAATATCAATTAGCCAAATCTTTTTATTTGGATCGACTAAATCTTTTAGGATGCCAATATTGTCTCGGCGCCCTCGGTATGGAAAACCGTGCAATTTCAAACAGTCAAATAAGTGCCTCGTCACGGTGGGACGCAAATCATGCTGCAAACCAGGCCAGACTCTTTTATCAGGCAGCTGGAAAAAAACAGGGAGCCTGGTCAGCTCGTGCAAATGACGCCAACCAATGGTTACAAGTTCAACTCCCTGGCATTTTTAAGATAACATATGTAGCCACGCAAGGAAGAAATGGCGCTGACCAGTGGGTAACAAAATACATGTTGCAGCACAGCGACGATGGAGTTCGCTACCAGTACTACAGTGAACACCAAGGAAGTAAGAACAAGGTAAGAATTCATAATTTCATTAAACAATAGAGGCATTGTTGCCTCTTTTATGGTGATTTAGAAAGGTGATTGAACTGAGTGGAGTGCAGTTTGGGCTAAAATCTGAAGTATGATTTCAGACCAAAATTGCACGACACAAGATTCAATTACCACTTTATTACATCCATTTTGAAATCGCTCAAATACAGGACTTGGTCAGTTCAAATATTTAGTTGGTGCAGTACTGAGCCGGTTTGAAATTAAATTCATCCATTTTTTGGGGAAAAAAATAAGAGTTTTGGAAACTAAAGTTGCAAAAAATTGCCACATCATACTCTATCTTTCATCTTCCTGCAATTAGATTGGTTACTTTAAACAAGCCTTGAAATCTGATTGGTTGTTTTGTTTTTAGTGTAGCCACCTCATTGGCTGGGAAAAAGATGCAATTTAAAGCAAAAAATGGTGCGATTCGTGAATAAATCGCACCAATTAGAGCCAATCAGATTACAGGGGTCACCATGTGATTTCAAAATGGGTGTAATAAAGCATCTATTGTCTTGGTTATCAAAAATAAAAAAAACTAATTGATTTCTTACCCCTGTTTTCGATAGATTTGCACTCGATGCCGATGGAACATTCCTTTTTCCAACGAAAATTATTTGAACTTTTCTACCTTTTCCGAAATTGAAACTTCCTTTCTCTTCACAGCAATATGTTTCACCAAAGGATCATTAGGATCTCTTGGTTTTACTGAGTCATATCGCTAATTTACTCAACTCAAAAATTATGGTTATGCAAAAACTCGTAAAAAAAAATTCTCCCTATTTTGATATTCCTCATTGTTCAAAAAATGAGTGAATACTTTTAAAATTGTATAATAATATTACCTTTGCAGGAATTTAGTGGAAACACTGGCCGCGACACTGTTGTTTATCACAAGTTAAATCCATCAATCACGGCACGTTACATCCGTTTTCGGCCTGTTGCTTGGCATCGCCATATATCTATGAGAATGGAAATCTATGGGTGTGAAGGTAATCACGCTTGAAAAATAATTCAAGATAGATATCTATATTAAGCAAGTTTTCAAGGGATAATACTATTTAATCTTCAGGGAAATAAATGAAGTGCTCTCTTTAAATTCAAAACAAGACCCACGAGTGAAATTTTGGTTGCAGGCTTGTTATTCACAACGCAAAATATGACTAGATTGAGAGATGTCCTTTCTTTACTAAAAATCTTCAACTGAAATCATTATTCTATACAAATACTTTGGTGCATTTAGATAACTAGGTGTGTATTTTAATGATGAATTTTTAAAATCTTCAGTATGCAATCACGCTCTCGGCATGGAAGATCGTGGAATCTCTAACTGGCAAATCACCTCCTCATCTCAGTGGGATTCAAATCATGCTGCCATACAGGGAAGACTCTTCTTCCAAGCAGCTGGACGTAAGCGAGGGGCCTGGTCAGCTAGAGCAAATAATATTAACCAGTGGCTCCAGATTGACTTGGGTTGTGGAGACAACATAGTGACACGTGTTGCGACACAAGGCAGAAATGCAATCAACCAGTGGGTTACAAAATACATGCTGCAATACAGCAATAACGATGCACATTTCGAGTACTACAGGGAGCAAGGACGATCACAAATCAAGGTGAGGCCTGGTCCATTAAACGGAAAGAAATACAATACAAGCTCTATATTCTACAAGCACACCCTTGGCGAACTATCAGATTGCCATTACATCTAGCAATACCAAACAGATCATATTTTTATTTTCAAACATCAGTTTTTACTGTTACAAGGGCTTCTCCTGCGTTTTAGGTATTTACTGGAAACTCCAACCGCGATACTGTTGTTAGTCATCCATTGCATACGCCAATCGAAGCACGGTACATCCGCTTTCGCCCAAGAGCATGGCACGGTCATATATCCATGAGGGTTGAACTCTATGGCTGCAAATCAGGTAAGGGAACCAAACAACTTTTCAGAATAATGATTCCACTGCTGTATATTTTCTGTGACTGACTCGGCGAAAACATTTCACTTGCGTCCCCCTTACACAATCCTTAAAAAGTCTCGTACTATTCGCAATAGCATCTTAAACGATTCAGTCTTCATCGTCATTATCTCTTGCAAAAAGAATCATGTGCATACTTTGTTCCTCTTTTACTATTTTTACATTTTTGTCAAATCAAACAATAAGATGATTAACTATAAGAATGGTTAATTTCTCTGTACCGTTGCTTTTGAACAGTATATCACGTAGAGAAACGCGTCCCCAAGTTTGCGGATACAAACAAAATTTCGACACCAAATCAAATAAAATTATTTTCCCTTATCAAGTCAAATAGAATAATCTTGATGTTCAACCATCCCTTCTATAATTCCAGAAATGTCCAATGAAGAAAACATTGATTATTTTCCGATTTTAGGTTAGATTATTTTTCTTATTTATTACAGGTCACACCTAAACTGGAGATGATTCCATCAAGTCTCGGTGCCTTCAAATCCAACATTTTCACCCTTTACTTAAGAAAGTAAATAAAGTGAATTTATAAAGATAAAAAATGGTATCAATCGTTGTATTTTTGACTTGATCCATGGAACATGAATATAATGCCGTAATAAAATACCTCTGATTTTAGGAGTGGCGTAGTTTCAGCATGACAACAACATCCATTGTGTACAAAAAAAGGTAGAATTTAATGGTCTTTCAACTAGAAAAATTTCCGGTGATAAACAACAAAATGGAAGGAGTGGATTTGTAAAATTTTCGAGCAATTCAGTAAGCTGAATAAGTCATTGAAGTGCGAATCCGCTTTGGTGAAAGAGCGTTTAGAACGAAGGGTAAGACGAAGCTACGTAATACAACTCGCTACGTTCATTGATAAGTTATGAAAAGTCAGAAGACATTTGGTGGACTAAAAAAACATGCAGTTCACCTGCAAGATTCATGTTTATTGAATACGTAGTACTTTATACGACTATACTGTTGAAGCCGTCGGGCTATGGTACAAGAATTAAATTAAATTGCTACAGAGTTATAAGTAAATGAAACCATCCCCTCGTAAAAAATCGTGCAGCCGGTAATAGCTGCCGCCGTAATTTATACTCAAACCGACTAAACCCAGTAATAACCCGGAGCGGAAGTGCGAAGGAGAACTGATAAGAAACATTATTGAAAGCAGATAGAAAGTATATACTGGTACTTCAGTTTTCTATGGAGATACTGCCTTGCAAAAGTTGTCGACAAAAAGTGAACTCGAAAGTAAGCTTAAAGCATATATGGTACAGTTTCAGTAACATGGTTTCTCACAAGAATAAAGACTAGCACCAAAACTACCATTCAATCGTGTTTTTATAGATTATCAAATTGATGAGGATAAGAAAAAAAACTGTTTAGACGTAAAGAGCTGGGCGGAAGTGTGGTCGATAAACCTTGCTCCTCGCGTATTCTTTATAGTTCACTTGCTCTCTAACTCCCGTATATTATTTCTGTTTCGGAAACCATGGCATAACATGATAGTAGCGACAAAATTTTCCAATATTTCCGCCCTCGGATCCTTCGATGCAAAAGCCTCGTGGAGTTTCAGAGTAGCAGATCAAAAATCAGAGAGCTGGTAACACTTCATTTATTTTGCCTTTTCAACGTGACCTTCTCCCCTTCGCCTAGTCTAATTAAGATTTGACGTGCGTGATCGATAGATGATGCTAATGATGAGTTTGTAATAACGGTTGTGACGCTGTATACTCGCGCGTGTTTTTGTAGTCTTTGAGAAATTTACAGGAAAAATGCGCCACAGAAAGTCAAGAGAGATGAAATTTTGACAGCGTACGCGCTCTTTGTAATATGCACTCGTGTTACAACTTTGCACTCGTGTCACATGATAAATGAAGTCGTTTTCAGCTGGTTAGAAGAGTGTTATTTTTCCATGCACATTATTATAGGTGTAAGAGCACAAACATCTGCTTATTGTAAATATTACACCGATAACTTCTTTGTACTGGAGTTCTCTCGTACCACACACGAGTCGATGACCAAGTGAGTGACTAAGACAACTTCTCCTTACTATTTCTATACAATATCATACAGACCAGTTATGAGAATAAAGAAAAATATTAATTATGGGATTACTAATTGATCCGATGCCAAATTCTCCTAGCTAACATAATGAGAATCATGGGAATGAGGATTAAGTGCTCTTCTCGTCACACTTTTGCCCCCATAGACTCGATTTTCAGAGGCCAAACTCCCTCCAATCTCTACCGCCTAGAGTAAGTTTAGCGGAGGCCCACTCCCTCCAGTCTGAGAGGAAGCCTAACTTGCTCATCTTTACGCAAGAATGTTCACGGTGGTCTGAGAGAAGGCAAACTCCCTTCTCTTCATCTATTCTATGCATCCCCTAGGCTTTTAGGGGTCCACGGGGCTAAAATATTGATTGAGCACCTTGTCAACCGCCTCCCCATTTCCAGCCACAAAAAGTTGTTGTTGTTGTTATTTTTAAGAGAAACATGAGGAAGTTGATTGAATCGGAAATATATCATATGCAGGTGATTTTGCTGTGTCATATGATCACTAGTCTATCCTGTTTAGAGGCTCGTGACAATCCGAGGCAATATGTTCGATCTTTACCCTTTTGTTTTAAATAATTTCAATCGTGACGGTGTATTTCTTTATCAATAATCTTACGATTTAACCACTGCATTTCAATTGTTCAGACAAGAAGCGACATTCCAGATCACTAAGATATCCTGTTCCGAACAATCTGCGGCAATATGTTCGATTTTGATCTTTCTGTTTCAACTAATTTCAATGGTGACAGTATATCTCTTTATCAAGAATCATACTATTTAACCTGTTGCATTTCTATTGCTTCAGACAAGAAGCGGCATTTCAGACCACACTCGTTAATATGATAATAGTAATTAATAATTATTCACGGGAGGAGAAGTAAACAGCTGTGGATATTCGCCGAACTGTGCCATAGAGGTGAATAATTGTTTTAGTACAAATGTACCACACAGGAATAATAAATTTAGCCTGAAATCAACCTTTCAACACACGACTTTGTCTCTTTGCCTAATCGGAATTGAATAGTACTCGCTAATCACTTCTGAACAAGAGAAAAGTCCGTGCAGTTTCTTGTTGGGTCCTTTGCGACTAACTGTTGGCAGTCACAAGTTACTAACCTGTTCACTTGTTGAACATGAGAATTAGCTAGGAAGATGATGAGATGGTTTCTCACGTCAACAAATGGTTTCGTTTTGTTTCGTGTTTTTTCGTTTCGCAACTTAAATTATCACGTGCACTGTAAATATGGTACAGCTGATAGGTCATAATTTCTTGGTCTTTTTTATTTTAGAGGTTGATTTCTCGCATTTGTTCCACATCAGCAGATTTGTCTGCATTTTCATGACTTGGTTTCGCCGAGTAAATCAGTGGTTAAGATCTCAGTGGCTGCAAACAACGATAGCCTACCTCGCTTCCAAAGATTACGTAATAACCCTGATTGTAATGATATCTGATAATTCTATCATTAGCACCACTTTGTCAGGGTTTTTTTTTTCAATTTCTTTGTTTCGGTTAATATCACAATCTTTATTGTCATCCCACTTTCCTTTTTTCCATCGACACGAACAACAAATTTCTCGGCTTTGGAAAACCCGTGAGATTTTTGCGGTGAACATTGAAGCATTCTTAGGAACAATTATGATTTTATCCGTGAGTGCAACTAATCAACAAATTTTTAATAATCCTCCCTCCAGAACCGACTTCGAAGTATTTATCGACACCAAATCATTACTGCATACAAAAGAAAAGTAGCGACGGTTTTTCTTTTTACAAAACTAAACAAGGAAGCAATCGTCACCACAGAGAAATAGGCTTCATTGTTTGGTCCAAAGGGAATAAATAACATTCGAGATAAATTTTCAAATGGAAATTTCTTCTTGTACTTTCGTTGAAGAACTTGCTGCCTCAAGTATAATTGGTGAGTCTCGTATTTTTAATCTTACATTACAGTCCACCAAAAATTATTTCTTAGATGGTCAACAGGTCTCCCTTCCATAATTCGGGTACTCCAAGAAGCACTTTGCTCACTGCTGGTGCTAGTAAGTCCTTTTGGTCAATAAGAGAAACTGACTCAGTCTAAGAGTAGCGCTAACTTATCTAGGAATAAGGAAAACAGGTGTGGCGATTCAATGTTCAGTCAATTTATATCATCTCAAGCTGTACGCTAACATCTTCCGAAGTTAATTTGCTCGTTTTATACGTGAACATTGCGAAACCGTATTGTAACTTTAGTTTCTCAGTTTGATCCATTAATCAATGTTCAATCTCTTAACCTACGCATGTTTTTGCATCAATCGAGATGATTTACACAATATTTGCTCTTTCATTATTGAGAATTTTTAAAGGCATTTCCGATGAATTCAAACGGAAAATCTTATTCCCGTGTCAGCGCTTTGATTGCATCGAACAATAGCTCTGAAGCTTCCACTCTCATGAGTTATGGGAATAAACAACAGTTTAACAATTTTCTCATAGGGATTTATGGCCTGCAGATGAAAATGCTAATGTTTGGAACGATCTTGTTTCTTTCTGGTGCTGTAGTCCTGGGAAGCAGCATAACGCCTGGTAGGGAAAAAGTATTGTACACTGTCGACAAACATGAGTGTCAATAGTGTCAAAACTTCAATATTCTAACTGAACACGCTGAACGCAAGCTGTGTACTCGTAACGAAAGATCAATGATTCAGTTTATTGGTAGGAAAACCTACTATAGTACATCTCAGAAAGTTGGAGTTATTTTAAGGTTAGAGGTTACTTCAACGAGGAAATTGCAAAGTTTTTCTTCGCAACAATCAAGGAGATGTTTGAAAATGAAAGATTTATTAAAGTGAATCTGTTTTTTTGAAATTTCAGATTAGCGTCATAATTTCTCAACTTTTCCAGAGGTATAGACCATTCTAATCCTGTACACTCTTTAACACATTCTTTCGAGTCACAAAACACAATTTGTTTCCATTAATTCATTTGCAGAGGTTTCAAAATGCGATAAATCCTTTGGCATAGAAAATGGCAACATCGAGAACAGCCAGATCACTGCCTCATCTCAATGGGATAGTAATCACGCCGCCATTCAGGGAAGACTGAACTACAAGAAAAATGGACCCAAACAGGGAGGTTGGTCAGCTCGCATTAATGATCTTAACCAATGGCTCCAAATTGATCTCATTAACAAGTATAACAAGGTGACGCGAATTGCAACACAAGGAAGAAATGGAGCAGATCAGTGGGTTACCAAATACATGCTTCAATACAGTAATGATCGAGCACACTTCCAATTTCATCGGGAAGAAGGAAAAGCTTCCTACAGGGTGAGTCCAAAGTTTTACTTAAAATGAACTATAATGCAAAGTTAATCATTGTAACCTCAGGCGTCACCCACATGACGTTTTAGTGATTATTTTGACATCACGTCATAAATTTCGACTCCCTTATTAGCTGTTATATATTTTATATAATTTGAATAATAATAATTTGTGTTGAATAAAACAGTTTTTCGGTGTTGAAATTGTTAGTTATATGCTGACAGAATTAAAGCAAGAAGCTAAGACGATCAAATTTATTCCAACTTCCACAAGAAAATAGCGAAGTAAAAAACGTATTAAGAATCGATATTCTGTTAGGGCAGACAGAGTAGACACTGGTAGCTACCTGGTATTGAGTGGGTGGAAAGCTTCAGAGCTTGATCTATTGCACATCATATTCGCGGAAATTCCCAACCACATTTCTAAGCATTAACTATGAACTGTGTGTAGGTATTTACAGGAAACACGGATCGGGACACAGTTGTCACTCATCATCTAAATCCCCCAATCAGAGCACATTACGTACGTTTTCTACCAAAATCTTGGCACAGACACATTTCCATGAGGGTTGAACTTTATGGATGTAAAGGTAATAACTCGTGGTTGTACTGACGATATTTTAATAAATGTTCTACATTTATTCTTTTGAGATAAAACTCAATAAATTTTGACAAGAATAGCTTTTTAATTAATGCGGCCAAACTGAAAATTGAAGCCCGTGTATTTCCGTTTTGAGTGACCAAACAGTCGTACTTTCTAAAACTCCCAATGTCGAAGGCTCAACAACGTTACTCCTCAAAGAAAAGGAATGTAACTCTTGATGTACATACAACCTGAAGCGAATCAGATAACAGTAAGGAAATGTTGCAAAAGTCATATTTTGCAGCGATTTAAAAGTATTTGAAACATAAAAGACAAACCTCATCGAGAGCTCCAATTCGATGTTCCTATTAAATTTTGAGCAAATATCCATCACCCGGTAATTTTACCATTTTTATTGATCGCGTTTATCTTTTCTATCATTATTAATTTTCAATTCAATTTTATGATGACAATTCAACACGATATGTCAAACATCTTGCTTTATTTGGTTCAATCCACCATTTTATCAAAAATTCATATTTCATTCCCAATTATTAGTATGTAATAAACCTTTGGGCATGGAAGATGGACGAATCTCCAATGGACAAATCAGTGCCTCCTCAGAGTGGGATCCCAATCATGCCGCCATCCAAGGCAGGCTGAATTTTAAGCAACGAGGAGCAAAACAAGGCGCGTGGTCAGCACGTGCAAACAATGTCAATCAATGGCTTCAAGTTGATCTTGGTTGCCAGTACACCAGAGTGTCACATGTTGCAACACAAGGAAGGAATGGATACAACCAGTGGGTTACAAGATACATGCTGCAGCATGGCAGCAACGAACTACACTTCCTGCACTACAGAGAACATGGGCAGCCTGACTACAAGGTAGATAGAAGGAAAATAAGATTACTCTCATTGACTACGAGTTACAGCTTCGACTAAGTCTACCATTTAACTCTCCAATCGCATTCAATGTTCCCTGAAGTACACATGTTTAAAGATCAGAACACGATATGCTCAAAACAATTTGTTTACTGAAAATTTTAAAGCATGGATGAGAAGAATTTGTTTTTTTCAGAGCTCTTTCAACTCCTTTTTATCTTTATTGCATCTATGAGATCTTATTCTTCAAATGACGACATGCTCTTTATCGATTTAGGTGTTTGCTGGAAACACCGACCGAGACACTATCGTTTCGCACCTTCTCAGCTCCCCAGTCTCTGCGCGGTTTATCCGATTTCTGCCTACAGCCTGGCACGGACACATATCTATGAGAGTGGAAATTTACGGCTGTGGAGGTAACCAAAGTGAATAAAGCGCTCAATGCTGATTTAATAAATTTTGGCGAGGGTACGATAGGAAGGTTGGGTGTTATACTATCCAAAATGCAATTACTTTTGTCTATATTCTGATTCTCTGTATTTTCCATATCATGGCATAAAACGAAGTACTCGAGTAGTTGGAGGCTTTAATGGTAAATTCTTTGAAAATGAGCGCAGTTTTCTTTCAATTGATCGAAATAATCTTTTAGGATGTAAGGACTGTCATGGCGCACTCGGTATGGAGAACCGTGCAATCTCAGACAGTCGAATAAGTGCTTCGTCTCAGTGGGACGCAAATCATGCCGCAACCCAGGCCAGACTCTTCTATCAGGCAGCTGGAAATAAACGGGGAGCCTGGTCAGCTCGTACAAATGATGCCAACCAATGGCTTCAAGTCCAACTCCATACTATTTATGAGATAACATTTGTAGCGACACAAGGAAGAAATGGCGTCGACCAGTGGGTATCAAAATATATGTTGCACTACAGCAAAGATGGAGAACACTTTCAGTACTACAGAGAGCGAGGACACAATACAAATAAGGTAAGAATGAATAGGGATAAAAAATAAACACGTCAGTGTGAACTCTCAAGAATTAAGTAGCGATATTTTTTCGTGTCTTCCAATTTATCAGTGTTGGCAGTCTTCTTTCATATCCAAGTGATATTTCTGAAACTCCCTCTTTGAGAAATATCGAGCTCTAAGAGTACTAGCTGGTCCAAAATCTGAGAAGTTTTCTTTCCGTTTTGATATTTTCCACGTATCCCACACGGATATGGGATCAAGGATCCGGTTACTGGCAACTCGTTTATTGTATTATTGGAATATATCAAATGCTTCGTTGAAGTTCAAACTTCAGTAACTTCCTTAAACTAAAGTTATAACTCTCACACCTTTCCTTTTGAATCGTCTCGTTATCAAATTTAGAAAAATTAGCTTTTCAGCATAAAAGTACCCTCATAGGGGTATCTCTTCATCATTCGCTGCCGATGTCTTCGCTTCCGCCCTCCATTTTTTTTCTCTACTCTGGCTTCACCAAATCTTAAATTATACAAAGTGCCATAACAATGGATTTTTAAGAACTGTTTAAAAGTTTTGGTTCAAATGCAACGACAGCCGTTTGCCAAAACGTCATCAAATTATAATCCCTCACACGGTCGCTTACTCTTTGTAGGAATTTAATGGAAACGTTGACAGAGACACAGCTGTTTATCACGAGTTAAAACCACCAATCACAGCTCGTTATATTCAGTTTCAACCTATGGCTTGGCATCGCCATATATCCATGAGAGTAGAAATTTATGGGTGTGCAGGTGATATCATTTACATGTAGTTTAACTCGTTACGCCCTAACATCAATATGCATATTCCCTGTACTCCTTTCTAATCATTTAGAGATGAATTTGTTAAAAATCAAAAGCTTCCTTAGTTTGTATTCATGTCCTTTATTCTCGTGACTTTATATTTGATTCAAGTGTAAAATAATAAGGAGAAATTAGATGCTCCAAAGGATTTAAAATGTCAAACGAAAACAATCGGTACTAGCCGCTTCTTAAAAGTGCTTCAGTTTTAGAGATTACTGGACAACGGTCTCATTTAGTCAAAAAAGCATATTTTGAAAAAAATTAAAATCGTGTTATTCTGCAATAAATGAGCTCAATGTTATCATATGCATTTCGCAATTTTGATACCTATAGCATGCAGCAGAGCTCTCGGAATGCAAACCCATCAAATCCCTGACTGGCAAATCACCTCCTCGTCTCAGTGGGATGCAAATCATGCTGCCATCCAGGGAAGACTCTTCTTCCAGGCTGCTGGGAACAAACAAGGAGCTTGGTCAGCTAGAAAAAGTGATATCAACCAGTGGCTCCAGATTAATTTAGGTTGTAACGGCAACACGGTGACACGAGTTGCGACGCAAGGAAGGAACGCATACAACCAGTGGGTTACAAAATACGCGCTGCAGTACAGCGGTGACGGGTTACACTTTCACTTCTACAAAGAAAAAGGCCAGCTAAAAAATAAGGTAAATCTCGACCTATATTTCATCAGAGTTGTAGACTCTATATGGCCTCAGAAGTCTATACGACTTTAAAGGCGTTATTCTCGGTGGATGTTTCCTTGTATAGCCATACATAAGAAAGAACTAACGAAAGAAAGGAAAGCGATGAGATGTTACTCGCCAGACATTGAATCAATACAAAGCAAAAGAATTAGACTGCTATAATTTCGTCGTGTGCTTAAACACCAGAGTAAAATTCATTCGTTGCAAGAACTCAGTAAAACATTCCTGACGCAAAATTCACTTGTCGATACTTGAAATATGTTTCACTTTGATAATTCCACATGGCAAATTTTGAGCCTGGTTTTATTTTTTTTTTTTTTAATTTAAAACTACAAAGGAATTTCGTGGAAACAACGACCGAGACACTGTTGTTTCCCATTATCTGAATCCCCTGATCAAGGCACAGTACATTCGTTTCAGCCCAATAGCTTGGCACGGTCACATATCAATGAGGGTTGAACTTCATGGCTGCAGATCAGGTACTGTCAAAGATATTTATTTAGTGAAGACTTTCTTCGAAGCCATCTTCCGAGACTTGCAAACCCAAACATTTTACTTTCACACAACAAATTTGACATGATATTTCAAGAAGTGGTGAACATGCATTTGACATACGAAACAATGAAGCTTTTAAATTTATCCGTGAATTGGGTTGTACATATTATAGTTCAGTAGCTAACAGGCAAACGTTTACCAAAAATATACTGATTTAAAGGAATCATCTCCTCATCTCCATCAAGAAATTTGTAACTCCCATAACATTTTTTTTCTGTAAAATATAAATAGCATTATATTGTGAGGTTTTTTTTTCATGCTTTTATTTCAGATTCCAAGTGAATAAATGAGAGTGGTGACTTAACCCAGTTGCAGGAAAAATGAGCAGCGTTTTGGTGGCTTCTAACTCCGTGCAATCTTTGCCAATGACTGTACTCTAACATGAATAAATTGCCATTTGCAACTAAATGCATGTTTTGAATCAGAGTTGTAATCTACATTTTGAGCCCCATTATTTCGTGTTTCGTGTGCAGTCCACAATGATAAACCTTGTAGATTATTTTGCCACGTGCAATCTATCGACTCCTCTTTCAGGAATCCAATCAAACCAAGCATTTTTCTCTCTGAGGAAAGTGTTTATACAAATTTTGAAGAGGATCTTACCCTGTAAAAAATTGTCATTTTCCAGACAATAAATGCAACTGGATTGAGAATGCCCTTCCACGAATACCCTTCCAAATCTTATCAGTCAAGCCCTCAAGATACGACAAAATTTCATTTCCGTTCCCATACGAGTTTCTATACTAACACGACCTTAAGTCCGCGTGTCCGCATGTTAGAGGGAAGAGGGGGACCGACGAGAAAACTTTTCTCTAAGTAAGTCAATAGACAATTTTTTTTCGTTGCAATGCAACAAAAAACTTGTTCGTTCGTGTTTTTGATACATCCGAACTCGGGGATGAAAAATCCTCCGTACGCACTTTCCGTGAAATAATCTTTGTTAACGAGGCAGGCCTCTTAAAATCTTGCAACTTATTTACGTAGAAATGTCTCGGAAGCTGAGGGGAATTTCGATTTTAGCGCTCGAAGTGAAAAGAGTTAATACGCTAATACCGAGAGATAGGGATGATAGAGACTTGTAAACTTCTTTAAGAAGATGCATTAAATGCATCTAGTTCCGATGAAGGCGGAAAGATTACATCAGCGTTTTTAGAACAGTATTCCGTTAATTCCCTCAAATATTTTATTGGATTAAAACCCCACCGATCTGGTTCACTTCTCTCTCCTTTTAAGGCTGTTGGGCAGAGGTTGATTCGAACGAAAATAAAAAATTCAACTCGAAGCTCCTCGAAAGGCTGATAAATGTAAGACATTTTACAGTCGGGTGTGATGAATTAGTTTTCTTGTTTTCGTAAACACATAGCAGAATTAACCACGATAATCTAAGTAATCTTTTACAACCGCGGTTCAATAAATAAAACTTTGATTCCTTTTCCACTCCAAACAACAAAGCAATTCAATTGCTCATTTCTCTTCTAGAAACAAAGAAGATTTTTCAAAATTTTGTAATAAATCAAGTGCAAAACAAACTTGCCTTAACTCCAGAAAATTCAGAGCGGAAATTCTTATCTCGTGAATTCCTTAATTAACTTGGTCTTGACAGGTATAAAACTTGGAATTTCTGAATGGCAAATTTTTGCACGTTCGAACGAAATCAAATATTGCATAACCAGCTCAGAATTTGAGATTGGGCTACAACAATTAAGGCAAAATATTTCAAACCTTTTCTCATATAATCAGTTGTTAAATGACCGGAAATTAACTGCCTCGTGTGTTTTCTACACTCAAAACCTACGCCTTGGAAAGTCACGTCTTTTGGAAAGAAACCAACCCGTACTAATTCCTCACCCGCCCACTACCAAATCTATGTATGTCATTACAGTTTGCCTTTTAATTACAACTGATGGCTAAAAATTCTCCCCTAAAAAGCACGTTTCTTGAAGCTTTGAAAAACTTTCGCTTGCTTTTATACACTAATCCTACTCAGCCCAGTTGTGCATTAAAAGCACATGCGAAAGAACAGGTATAGGAAACGGTAGAAGTAGGCTTGGAAAACGTTTCCCAACAAAAATTTAAAACCAGTACATCGCCCCTGAGTTCGACAGCAGGCATTCTCGCAACAGAATTAAAAAAAGACCTGATTTAAGCTATGTTTGAGCTGAAAAAGGGAATTTCTCACATAGGGCTTCTTTTCACTTAAAGTCGTCTAAACTAATACAGTAATTCTGCTAGTGAGAAATTGCACCCTTGCAAGATTGTTCTTCTCGATCCTTGAGAGCATCCGGTGACTTAATAATCTTTCTAAAGCAAAGTAGATAAAAGTGGAAGTGCGCATGGTGATTGGGGAAATTACACTACAGCGTCAAATGAGAAAGACTACATTTCCTTCCCCTCCTCTCCCCACTCGTGTTTGTTGCTGTTTTGTTCATGCCATACAATCTGAGCAGTCAATGAAATACTAATTTCTCTGGCTACTTTCCCGTTTTCCGAAACAGTTGTCTTGTTTTGAGTTAGAAGAGCGGTTTCCCCTTGTTGTTTTATTTCATATCCCTAAAAACTGCTGACCGTTTAGCAAACTACTGCATCGTTAGCAGGATCTGCGCAAGAAAATGCATGCATATTACAATTATTTAAATGGATATATGCAAAACGCATGTAGTCTGTCAAAATAAGACAATAATTAGGTTTTTGGCGAAGACGAATTGTCCAATTCTTGACCATACTTTACCGAGGCATGATTAAGTTAAGACTAACTCAAGACCATGCAAATGCGGTCATGATTGATCACACTATTAGGTCTCAACCACAAAGTTTAAAGATCTTCTGCCATCTTGAGAATCTTGTTGAACCATCTTGAACAAGTTATCAGCATATAAATGTACCTCTCAGCCAGCAGGCCATAGTTAAATACAGACACGTACTGAGGTTTTAATTACGGATTTGAGGCTAAACTGCAACAACGTTGTCTTGGAAGCACAGAAAAAAAGAAACACATAACAAAATTCCTTTTTGTAACAAGTTCTTAAGCATGTTAACATGACTTTGCACTTGTTATTGCTTGTAAACCAATAAATCACTCTGTCTTTCTCTAAAAAATCGTTGTGAGAAAATAGACAAATTGACTCGCCATTTTGGGGAGCAGGATAAAAATAGCAGAAACAGCATTGCCTCACTATGCTTGAAGCCGACGCTGATTTCCGGAGAATCTAAGCTAATAAAAGAACAACTGGGTATAATGTAATTATTAATTATTTAACCTTAATCTTTGGCGGTTTGCGAATTTCGTCTCTTTTCTTAAAAGTAACCGCATCCTTTCATAACTCATTTGATTTACCTTAAATTATTTCCAAAATAGCTGCTATATTTGCACAAAGCACGCGCGAGGCGGCTTGTTGACAATTGATCACAACGCCGCGGAAACAGTTTATTTTGTAAGTATAAATAAAAGAAACTTAATTACCATAATTGACGTATTTCAATGAATGTGGACGTGTGTTTATTTCTTTTGTTTACCAATTTCGGAGGGAATGATGAGGGAGGTATGTTATACTAACCGATGGCGGTCTTTCGGAAACCCGCAACTCGACATAACTAGACATTCATACAGATAATTGAATTACATGTTTTACATTTGTCGCAGTTTTTTGTCAGCTGTTTTAAGGAAAGCACGTCCGATTTTGTTCTTTTTTTCATGAATTTCGCTTCTCCTACTTAGTATCTCATCAAACACTTTACACTACGCTCTGACAGCAATCCACTTTGATTAAGCAAGAACACGATGAAGTGAAAAACGGCGGGAAACGAAAGAGCGCGTTTCCGACATGATTTCATCCTACTAGTTATCGGCGAGACCTATAGGGTAACATATAAACCATCGTCAACTCAGCCAAAACCGCCTGTTTACAGCAATAAAAGGCATCACTTTGAGTTTTTTCTATCGCTCTCTCTCAGTCTATAACTCTATTTGTTCTGCGGAAACTTACTGCGGTTAAAGTGAGTCTATACGAAAATATCAAATTAAGTGTGAAGTACTTGTAATTAACATGGAAGACGAACGAGAATTTCCTGATCAATCGTTATGTGCTATTTATTTTTTCTCGGCATTTTAACTCACAGAAATAAATCCAAATCAAATGAATCCTCCTTGTGCTTCTATATGCTCGCATTTAAGGTGATTAGTGTTAAATTTAAGATTTTCCGACACCCAAATTGATTTGGTGCAATCCAAAACCGCAGTTTAGTTTTTCAAAAGCGCACTAGCACACTTCAGCTCATGCCGCATAGAGAAAATTCGAGATATGTGACCTGATCGGTAACGAGAATTTGAAAAATTTTTCATATCGCCAAGATTTAGTTGACGTAGTATGTGGGTTGTTGAATTTTGGCGTCAGAGGAGGTGACTCCTGTCATGAATTTTTTTCAGTAACATTGAGGCTAGAAGCATTAATCAATCCTGATCATGAAGCTACGAAAATTGGGCATTCTGAGCAGTTTGTCATTTCTTAGAGGCGTTTCTCAAAGTTTAGAGAAAGACTTGATTCCCACTTGTTGTTGTGGACAACAACAAGTGATTCTTCAAGGCTGACTTGTTGTGATGAAGGATGGGAGTCCTGATCCGTGTCAAAGTAATTTTCCTCCATTTGACAAGCGAGCTCAGTACTTTTCCATCTCTCTTGCTCCACACAGGATCTTTTTTCGACATTGCGACCTTCGCAAGTTAGAACATCTTTTACATCGTCTTATTAAAGACTCCGGTTTCCTACGCTTACCAAAGAAGTTAATTTTCTGAGTATCCACGTGCACGAAAAAGAAAGATTACAGATTACAGTTTCGAATCCCTTTACCCTACCCTCGAAAAAAAATTAATCATCTTTAATAGATTTAGGAATTCATGTCCAAAAAAGAGTATGTTAATTGCGCAAAACGCTCACTGCAGCTTCAGATGAGGGCCAACCTCTTTACTATATCAAAGTTTTACGAAAGTCATGCAAGCTTTAGCTAGTACAGAGGAATATCGATACACAAAATCCATATTAACGTTCTCTGTATATTTTACACCCTATCTTCATTCTTTGTGCAAAATCTTACCGCACATCTGTGAGTTTTGCGCAACTTGAAAATAGATCTTCTAGTCGTACGTTTCTCTATTCTTCTGGACCAACCAAAAATGTTTTGCAAACCAGACACTCACAAGACAATTGAACCTAATCGTAATATCTGATGTTTTGTTTTTCTTTTTTAACAACCAAAACTGTTTAATCTCGAATGGATTTCGAACTATGGCTGGCCTGATCCGAGACCAATTCACCAACTCGTGATATGAGGACCGAGCGTTCCCTCAGCTTCAGTTTATGTACAAAAATTGTTACCACGTAGGTCAGTCGATCGCCGAGCCTGAATAACCTACGGGTCATTTAGCGAGAGAGGTAAATCTCTCTTCTGCTATGGGGTGGATTGACGGACTAGTTTTGACATTTCTTTCTTTCAAGAGTAGTACAAAGTTCTCGACAGTTTCCACTTAGAACAATTCCGTGCAATACGTGTTTTCAAAACGGTTAAACGATTGTATAAGGAAATATTATTGGACAGTTAGGAGTGTTTATTGTATCAGACTCATTTCTGGCTGGTCCTCCTTCGCAACCCATCACGCAAAGTCATCTACAATCACCAGCTTTAAGTACAACTTAAAAAGCTTCAGAAAAAGAACAATATGGTCACGAAAGACGGTGCGACTAAAGTAGACGGACAACCGGCCTATAAAGAATATTGGTTAGAATGAGAAGTTTGGGAACTCAGGAAGTAGGAAACTTAAATAAACTCTAACGTTTTTTGTTTAGTCATATATTTACATTGTTTACATCGCTTACAATCTCTAGTATCCTAGTATTCTACACTGCTTAAAGTACAGTTATAAATTCTACTTTAATCTAAAGCGAAATGCGATAAGGAAGGAGCAAACTGCTCCGTTAAAATTGACTGCTATTCCGTAGAAGCCGTTTTCTTGTGTTTTACATGTTATATTACTTTAGCGAACTCTTGAAGATTATGACAAGAGAACCTTCCGGTAACTCAGACCGTTTGTCGTAACATAAGTATCGTTTTATAGACATCTCAAGTAGGGCTTCTTTGCTAAGGACTAATGTCTTTTCTATGAGAAAGAGAAAACCTTACCCCTTCTCGCTATAACCTAAGCATTTGGTTAGCACTGTAATGAATTTCTTGAAAAGACGAATTTCTGTTTAATATAAGTCCGGCTTATTGAACTAGACTAGGGTAACACTAGGTATGTTTATATACGATACGTTTCATTCGTATCTAGTTTTTATGGCAGTTCGCCATTTTACTCTTCACATGACTGACGAAAGGAGACTGGCTGCTCCGAGCCATTTTAGAGCAGCGTCTGAGAAGCTTCGAGTGGCTCTCTAGAGTAACACTCTCAAACAATGTAAAAGTTCCTGTTATTTACAGAGATATTTAGACTATTAACTTATGACGCAGTCGCCAACACCGTCAAGTTGTTTTCGTCAAGATGAAAAATAGTTGTACTGTTCTATATCGAGAATATTCAAGGCCCTTTCCCCAAGGGAAGACGCCCTGTATCTTTAAGTCCAAATATGCGTCTGTCTTCATCTTACCTGCCGAATCTACTCATATTGTTTGTGTAGCTTAGAAGAAAACGTCGCAAATTGCGCACGTTTTTCATGGTTGAGTAACATTTTTCCGCCTTAAGGCAGAAATACGAGCAAAATATCCTTGTTTCTGACAATACCTAATCACCAATATTTGTCCTTTTTATCGTAGCAGCTCAATATAAATCGTCACTGAGTTAAAGACAAATAACCGCTATTCTAAGATACATAAATTACATTCCTTGCGGGCCTACAAACCGCATACTTAGGCATTTTACACCGTAAAATTGCGAACTAATGATGACTCCAACACAGAAGACATATACCTGTACTGTGTCCTGCAGAAAAGGTTTCACAGCATTACTTTGTTTCGGGATGAATTTTCAATCTGGTTAGCTTAGTTTTACCTCTCGTCTTAATGCATACCTATACTACAAGCTTTCGTCGATCTACTTTACCTTAGCTAAAGATTAAAAAAAAAAATTAAACTCTTTTTACTTTGTACATTAAAACATTTTAGTGTGACTATACCAGACACTTATCAAAACCTACTTTGCGTGATCAATATATAGGGCTTAATCAACGATATTCGCTCGACCGGGCGAAATATTTTGACAGAAAGAAAATACATTCTAACTGCTGTTTTTCTGGGGTTTTTTTTCCAACTAGTGAAGCATTTTATGCAAGTACACCTGACACTTAATTGTAAGAAGGAAACTCTCAAATCGATCCTTTTTTGTTTAAAGATTGGTAATAAATATGTAAGCATCCCAAAAATCTATCTTATCCACCTACGCCATCTCTTATTTTATCATGAGAGCTTTTACATCGTCTATCATATTTACAGCTATTTTAAGAGCCATAAACGTTCAATTATTACCATTCGGGTCTGGCTTTTGTAGCAATTTATCGATCGGTATCAGTTGGCAAGGTCTGGAAAATTTCGCTGTAAGCCGCGTTTCATTGCATCTTCTTCCACTTAGCGTGGTGTAAGTGGTGTTGGATCTACCCCCATCTCTTGGCGTCTTAAGCGGAGTGGACAACGCGCCCTTCGTGTGAAATTCTTGTTTGATTTCCTGTTTACCAAGGCAAAGAGACAGCTGTTAATTTTTTTTTTAAGGAACAAAGTTTATTCAGCCAAAGAATACTTCAGCATATATGTACATGTGTAACTAACAGCATAAGCGAACTTGTAGTAAAGAAGCTGAGATTATTTCAAGAGACACAAGAGTCATCAATCTTGGACCGTCTGAGAAAAAAGTTAACAATCAGACGAGCCAGACGTCGTTAAAGGTAACTACCCTACTTGTCATACAGGTACCAAATTTAGTCTAGACTTTCAGGAGTCCAAGTCTTTTTTTTAGTTCAACCGAAAGAAGAAAGCGGGCGATACGCTCCACAGAAGACGTAGAATAGAATCTAATTTAGTAATTTTGCAAATGGCTTGCCTAAAATAAATTGCTTTCAAATATACAGAGCAGAATTTCCGAGCTAAGAATAACATTGAAAGGAAATAATTTATCAAAACGTCAGAGAGTTTCACTGAAGCATGCGAAGAATTTTTTTGCATTTAAAAGCCAACTTTAAAAATAAATATTGCCTAGCGAAAAGACAGGATATTGTGCTCAAACCAGTGATTGAGATAATGATAATAAACCTATAAATCAACCCATATTTTTTTACTTTGCGAAAATAACTGATATTCCCTTTCTTGATCCAGTCCAGTGGTTTTAAACGGTAAATCATGACATTGCAGAGGACAAGTTCTGAGCGTGTCATCCTCGCGCGCACGCGGCGTGTTCAAGAAGCACACGGCCGCCCCAATCGATCAAAAGCTTGCTTGTGAAATACATAAATGTACATGAAAAGGCAGCACTTACCTCGAAAACATCTGCCACGCATTTCGTTCTCCTTCCTTCTTTATTGTGTCTCACAAACGCCTCAGTAAACTCACTCCTCCACGAGTATTCATCCCAAGAGCCAGAAGAAGTAGCCACCAAATTCTTAAATTGATCAGGATGTCGGCGCATTCTGCTGGTAATTCTGTTAACCATGGCACCAGAATAGCTGTAATCAGCCACGATAAAGAGTCTTGTTGCAGTGCAGTTTTTCACGTCTTCTAGAAGTTGTTTTGGCGTGTATAGCTCAGAATCATCGGTGATGCCGTCCCCGTTGTCGTGGAACAGAAGAGCGCCATCGCTAGTCGACGGCCCAGTGAGATAGAGTGTGATGGAATCTGCACAATTACGAGATCCACAAAGCTTCTTGATGTACTCTTTGACCCCTGTTGGATTTCTTGCGAAGAAAGAGTTGTCTCTTTGTCTATCGTGAACTGAAAATAGAAAACGCTAATTAAGAAACTTCGAAGAAACGTTAAGAGTTTTTCGTTTGCTAGAGAATCAGTGAGTTACTTAGAAGAATAGAATGCTAGTAATTTCAGCTTCCCGTGTAACGACAAGATTTTTTAAAGTCGTGTCTTGAAACTTGAGTTACGAGATACTGCGACGAACAGATTATTAAGGGTCGTTTTGAGTGATGGTGCAATTCGACGGCTTTGACATGACGAAATACATCGTATTTATGCTGAGAAAAAAACCCAAGTTGAATTTTCAGAGCTGGCCACATATTTCTCTAAGCTCCACTAGTGAGTAGAGCATAAAACGAGACTTAAAACTATTATAAATATAGTAATCCTATGATTAAGCAATTTGTGTAAAATAGTAAAAAAATGCAAAATCACTCAAAAGAATTATGCAGCTTATTGAGTCGAGTGAACATGATAGAGTTAGTCGGCCATATTCACAGCCTGCATGCTGTGAATTTCTGTCACATTATCTTGCTTAAAATTCCTTCGTTTCAAAATCGTAGGGCAAAAACTTAATTAAAACGTCTACAGTTGAAATAGCACTTTAAAAGGGACAAACAGCTAAGAGACAAGAGTAAAAACGGAACAAAGATGTCTTGGGATGAAAAAAATATTAAAGCCGCTTAAAGTTTCCTATTTACCATCAGCGGCTGACGGTAAAGGGGAAACTTGAATCATCTAGATGCAATTTTTTTTTAGATGCAAAAGCTCTGATGTAACTCCTTTCAACGCTGTTAGTCTCAAGATCTGAGTTTCAATTGTCAAATGTCCATCTGTTTTACATTTCTAGAGACTACTCTTGAGGTAATAATTATATCTATTTTTATTTCCTATTTGCTGGATAATGCATTAAAATCGTAAGGAAAATCACGTGCTAGTCACTTTTAGCAGTGTTGAAGCATCAGAGATGTAAAACCTTTGTGGAAGCTCGCCTCTGGCTTTTAAGGGTGATCCTTTCGATTCCTCAATTTACTTCCTAATTAATTGTCAGTGCGAAGTTTTCGACCCATGTTTTTTAATGGGTCAGAATTCTAATCAACTGCGATGACGAAGAGCTTCCGCTAAATACGTGAGGTAGCCATAGATTTCGACTACGTGAAATTCTAATTAACACGTAATCACCTCGGCAAATCGTTCTTTATTTTGTATGTGACAAGACTTCGCCGAAATTAAAAAGTCGTATTGGACGTGAGCACAGGATTAATTTTGCGTTGTTTTGAGTCAAGTGTTTCTTTTCGGGGTCAATCGATGATGAAATAATATAACAAGCGTTCTGTTGACTCAAGGCAAACACTTACAATTCTAAAAATTCTACACGCAAAACGAAAGAATGCAACGCTTAAAATTTTCCATATTCGGTGTGTTCACGTGACGTTATTTGCAGCTTTAGTAGTTCGACCGGAGGAATTAGAGCCTAGAAAGTTCTAAACGCGCTTAGAGATCTTTTAGGGTTTCAGCGTAAACGTATCACTCCAAATTGAAAACCTCTTTAACAGATGCATTTCAGCGCGGCTTCAATTGTATGTCGGCGAAGTGCAAAGGAAATTCTCATTGTTAGAATGCGCAACATGATTTTACTTTTGCTTCAAAAGATTTCACCTCTGTGAAGCGCCTGGTACGGTTTTTTAATTTCTACTTTTCATTAGAACATCGTATTTTTCATGAGCACATAATTCCACTTCATTGTTATTGAGGCTTTATTAAAAATGCCACCCATCGGTTTGTGTTTTGTTCTGTACCTTCGTTTACAACGACGAAAATTAAACTTTCAGTGTCTTTGTCTCTATCATCGAAGTTGTGATTAGTGAAGAGTTATTGATTTCTCAGTAGTGACAGTGTCAGTTCTACAGCTTCGTTGCCGCTGTTCTTTCTCAGTATAATCGATGTCTGGAGTTGGAAAACTGATTCTTAAGAAAGATTGATCAATTCACACAAAGCGAACAGTTTAAGGCTTAATGAATTGATTGTAGAGATGTGTGAAGTTATTTAGTTTCGCAATGTTTCGCCGGTTCGACAGAAACATTCTACAAACTCACAGAGAGACGACAATTTATTTGTAAAACTTAGTGGTGAGAACCGCGGTGAAGATGAAAAAAGAGGCAATGCCTCTAAGGTAAGTTTTTAATCAATTAAAAGCGTCTTAAATGAAGCATTTTCTTATTCTAATAAACGAAATTGTTTTTGTCAGTCTGGCTGCAGTGAAGAAACCGCTCGTTGAGTTATGAATATTGTTTCGTGAAAGGTATCGGTTTCAAAATTAATTACTCCGCGACATCGGCTATTTACAATTTATCACATTAAGGGTTTAAACCGAACCGCTTACAACAGCATCCCGCTGGGCTGAAAACACAGTTGGCAAAATAAATCCCCTGCACTTAGACGGTCAGATAGAGAGTTTTTCTCCGCAAGCAAAAGATGGAAACTCCATTAACGAATCTTTGGCTAGCTGATCAAATAGCCTTCCCACAAAGATTACAAGGTTGGATAACATATAGATCGCACGTAATTCCACCAACTCGTAAAGACTAGAAATTTACCTGCAGAAATCGTAAATCTCATTAAGAATATCCTTAAAGAATGATCTTCACTAATAAAGCGATTCAAGCTACATTCACTGAATAGCTTTAATAAATCACTTTGCCGACTGCCAAATGAATTAGTGCCTTTCCAATTGCGATCGAAGAGCAATGCCGCCGTTATAATCTGTTGGCGCACAATAAACTTTCTTAACGAAGTACAAACAAATCTCCTATACTCACGTTCACTTTTCTGACCCTGGCCAAAGAAAGTGACTATTTTTTCCGGCTTGTAATGCATTTCGGAGTGTAGCAGTTTCCACATTTGATGAAGATTTTGGCGATATCGTGGGTGGTTCGTGTCCGGATTCCAGCCACCGGACACCAACACGGCATGGTCACAAGTGGTATGATAGCAAAAATCCTGAGATTTGGGACGATTTCCAATCGAACATCTATGCGCAGAATTAACACTGCAAGGCGGTGAAAGTTCGTTCTGATCATCACGTTTTCCACAGCGTGCAAATTGGCGCGTACTTAGACTTCCATGGCAATGGAGAAGCTGTTTACGTTTTCCGTCGTTCACAGAATATACCAGCGGTATAAAATTGATTTCACACTTAACTCGTCTGTGGGCAATACGGTTTTTGCAGTGTACCTTTTCTGCTTTCCTGATGCATTCTTCCCGTCCTAAAAATGGAAAACTCAGAATTGAAAATTTATAGCATTTATGACAAGAAAAAAATAACATGACTAGGAAAAGAGCCACTATAAGAACGCGATATTGGACCATCATAACGCCCCACTTTAAAATGGCCTTGTTTTGACTGATATGATAAATTTTCCATACAAAACAAACTTATGCGGCGTTACAATATAACATCCGTTAGTCACAAGAAGTGCTCTTGTTTCATAGGCGGTAGTTATAACGCAACAACAATCTTAAGATTCTTTATTTAAATCTTTTCACCAAGGCCCGCGACTGACACGATACGTAAACAGTAAACGTCAATTTGCTCATAGCGCTAACCTATGGTGATACACGCGCCAAGTCACGCATAAACACCCTCTGACTCACCAGTATTAACAGGAACACCATTCATGTTGCGACAAACAGTCTGATTCACATCAAAGTCCACCAGAAAAATGAACACAACATGGCCGAAGTTTGTGTCGGGATACGGATCAAGCACAAAGACCGCGTCGTAGGAGTCATTCCGGTGGGAACGTGAAGTCAGACGCCGCTGTCTTCTGTCTGGTAGTACAACTCTTAGGCTGGACTTTTTCTGGCCTTGTGCAATAAACAGTCTCATTTTGCGCGTATCCATACCGACAATCATGGAGTCATCGCACTGAGATCCTCTCGAACGGCCCCAACATGGTCTGGTTTGAAGCTTGTTTAGCGTCTCACGGATTCGAATGTCCCAAGCTAAGGACGAGTCCGTTGCTCCATGCACAAAATTGCTGTTGAGTGGCCCGAAGCCATACATGCAAACCACACACAAGATTTTTACCAACAGAGATGCCATTCCAACGGGCTTTTTTAGAAGGTTCCGCTCAGTTCCAAAGATAACGCTGTTTTGATAAAAGCGGTCAATCTGTCAGTTTTTCTTTATACTCAGTAATAACAATAAACAATTCCGAGTTCCTACTGTGCCCTTGACGAAAGCGCCTTTTTCTCCTATGTCCCTGAGGTCGCCGGACACTTTGCCGACTGATGACTGGTCTTCACTGAGTGTATACCAGCGCGCCCGCTGCACTTAAAAATCTTCCCTTTTTCCAAAATTAAATAACACAATTTTTGATTGGTTCGCGGCTACTTCTATCGCAGTGTTAATTATTTTGGCAATACGCGGTCATCTTGGGTCGGTGCAACTGTTAATCGTTTTTCACTTTTCAGAGATCTCGACAAACTAGCCTCAAATAATGAGGTTACTGTAGAATTAAGCGACACGCATATACTTCATAACAAGAGAAAAAAAGCCGACAACAGATTTTACGATGATTTGTCTTCCTCTGGTCGTGATTGCGCTTGCTTCAAGAGGAAGAGAATTGAAAAGTTTCCCGCTTGCTCAGTCAGCAATAGATGCTAACTCTGCCCCGGAAATTCAGCCTTTGGCCACATCACGCCCACTGTGAAAAAAAAATTTGCAATAAATGGTGTTGAAAGGGTACACAGTTAGCGGTGCGCGTGAAGCGTGTGAGAAATCGGTAATTTAGCGAAGAATTTTCCGCAAAGGAAGATAAAAAATTCACTCTAAAAGGTCATCAAAGAACTATTTTCAGTCTGGAGTGCTTATGTTGGGAAAATAATCGTTAGCACTTCTCCCGCAAAGTTTTCTTTAGGAAGGCGTGATGCTGTGACATTGTTATTGTTCGGCGAAATAGCGGCATTTTTGCAACTTTCACTTAAAGGGAGCTG
Organism: Pocillopora damicornis; assembly: GCF_964200805.1. NCBI lineage: Eukaryota > Metazoa > Cnidaria > Anthozoa > Scleractinia > Pocilloporidae > Pocillopora > Pocillopora damicornis. The sequence continues at coordinate 19,406,569 of NC_142678.1, forward strand.
AAAGCGCCCGCGAGAAAAATGATCTAGCTAATTGAACTTGTGATACTCCTGGCTGTTAATAATATTACATTCTTAAGTTGCCGAAAGTGTAAACAATGGACTCTAAAGTAGCGATATTTATTTAACAGATGACTATTACAGAGCGGGGCACTCTTTTATCAACCATGGAATATTTGCGCGCAGGTAATACTTCAAATTCACGCACGTTTTGCGTCTAAAATGAACCCGTGACGTCCATTTTTAAAATCATTAATTTTGATTAATCAACTCCACTTCCTGACGTTGTTTTACTTGGTAATTAATGCACAACGATTTTATTAGACTTTTCATACTGTATCGGAGTTATCTTAAGTGCGGAAAACCGCACAGTTAAACAAGTATGTAGAGAGATTTCTTAGATCGGTTATTTTCGGACGTGACGATGAAAATACTATCAGCCTTTATGACGTCAGATAGATCTCCAAATTCAGTTGCTTAAGCAAAATTATCGTCGGTTAACCTGGGAGTTATTCTTTTCCTCTTGGCCAAAATTGAACGGATAATGAAATCCCCGATAACGATTTACGAAGTCGGGTAGAGAAGTTGGGGGGAGGGGGATTGAAGAAAGAAAAGAGATTAGCAGGGGGCTTTCTCCTCCATAACTGCGCTTAATTGTAAAGAAAGTGTGATTTTCTTTTCTAGAGTTATTTTTTCTTCTAACGACATCGTAAGTGGGTTAACACCAATCGGTTGTATCGCCTGGATATGGAAGCTTGCCTACCAAACTCCTAGGCGCAGTGGTCGTTAGACAAATTCTGTTTGAAAGTTTGCCAACCGGTCTCTGATAGCGTCTAAAACTGTTAAGGGACTTATTTTTCGGTAATTCATAAACCGATTAGCTAATATGTTTCACTTAGCCGAGGGTTTCGGAAAGATAATGAGATAAAGGGAAACTGAAACGCCTAGGGAGCTGTAAAGTCTGTGCAGGAAAAGAAAAATCCAGTAACATCGACCTACACGACACGTGGTTACTGACAATATGATATGCTTAAATTTTTTCACGGTACAATAAGCATTTATATTCCGAGGCAGTGCAGGTCGGAAAAGATAACTTTTCATTCCAAAATTTAACACCGTAGCGAGACAAGACAAAAAGCAAAAGAAATATACTCAAATCTTCCTCTTAGGTGATTTTTCTGTTGCCCTGCTAACAATAAATTCAGCCTGAGCGAAAATGTCTTGTTCTCATTATTTATCCCTAATCAAAGGTGCTCGCGAGAAATATTAATTCCTCAGCAGTTGGCCATGACGTGAAATCTTTCGCTAGAGTCGCAAGTAAGGCTGTCACGTCCCGGAGCTTTTGGCTAAAATAGTCGCACCTTTCAAACGAAATTCTTTCAAAGGCAATTCCATAAGTCATCACATAAGCTCATTAGCTAAAAGGTTCGTAATAGAGAAAAATGGGCTAATTTACTCAACAAAACCATGGGCGGTCTTCGATTGTTTTTTTTTTTTTTTTTTCATTTTCATGAAATAACTGACCGCCGTTCCGCTTTGTCTCGCGAGAGCGGTTCATAGCCCTAACGCAGCTTTAATCAATTTTTCAGTGGGCCTCATAGAGTTAAAAAGAAAGCGAAGACGACAGATAAAGATTCCGTCACACTCGTTCAAGCGAAGACTCCGGAATCCAAAATGGGTAGCCTTTTAAACGTTAAATTTGAAATCTGGCAAAACTTGGTACGCAGTGTCAATATTCTTCTTTCTAGATTCTTCAGAAACATCATTACTGGCGACTTCAACATTTTTTTTTTCGCGTAAGAATGAGATGCACACAAAAAATACTCTTATACAAAAACATAGTCCTATAAATCAGGAATAAGTTATGTCCTAATTCACCCTGACGAACGGCCAATGCTCGAAACTCTTACGGTGGCCAATTTAAATTATCAACGAAGTTGGTGAAACCTGCGGCAAAAAGCCTCTTCTGAGACCGTGACTGGTCAGTGCACGTGCGTTAAGAACCTGGTTTCCATGAATGTTAGTCGTTACGTTTCTTGGACTTATTTACCTTTTTCCAATCCCAGGGGCAAATATCTTGGTTAAACTACAATAGGGAAGTCGGCTGAGATCGGAATAAAAACCCAGAGAATTTGTCCTTAAAGCTCGCTTGATATTGTAAATTGATCGCGACAGGGGTAAATCTTTTTTACAGCCACGTTGCGACTTCTAAATTTTGGAAAATTTACCTTAAACTTTTCCAGTTTGCCACTGTCTTTAGTCGTCTTCGTCTTTGGCCGTTATTGCTACTTCTTGTTTTATCATCACCTTTAAATATTTTTCCTCACTAATACATCAATATATATTGTATTTTTTTTTACGATTGAGTAATTTTGTGCGTCCAGAAAATGACGCAAAACGGGCAACATCAGCACTTTTTTCATTGGTTAAGAAGTTGTAATTGTCTTAGTTTACCAATTAATCAGTCGCTTTTTCAAAAGCACTAGTTAATAGCCAGTCACTTTGCAAGCTAAAAAAAAAAGCGAAATTACCAAGAAATATTTTTTAGCTTTGAGGAATTCGGAAAACAATTCTTTTAATTCATTAATTGGAAAATGAGGTTTTTTTTATAGATATTACAAAATATGGCCATAAAATTGCCTGGTCATGGCGAGTTCAATATCATGTATATCTAATAGTATATTTTGAGCATTAGTACTTGAATTTAACTAATCACAACGACCGGAAGAAGTTCCGCATCGAAGCTCGTTTTAGATGTTCGTCACAACTGACGTTGTTTTTAAGCACTTTTCTCCTTCAAAACTCTAGAAAACTAAATATTTCATAAATTTGCAGATGCATGCAGATTTACGCGGAAAATCTACAAGAAAACTGAAACTCTCTGTATCTTAAACTGATTGGCTGAAGTACAGTCTGTACTTGTAGATAACACACGCAGTTTGAGAAATAAGTTTTAAGTACAATACAGCTCTATTGAAGTTTCACTTTTAATAATTCCGACGATTTGAGCCCCCCCTTAGCGCAATGGGAATCGTAAGTTTTAATTTTTTTTTTTTTTATCCCAATAGAAATTATTGTTTGGCGGTTTTTTTCATAGGGCATCATAGAGAAATGGTATTACAGCGGATTAGCTCTATAAGACGCGAGATAATACAAATTTGCTGAATGACCTAGGCAAGTCAAGCTGGATGTTTCCCTGCGACAAAAGTTTTAGTTAAGATTAATGAACTTTTCACGGTTACTGCCTACGATTAAAATAGAAAACAGAGAGCAAAGATAGCAGGATAGGACTATCAACGGATCTTTTTATCGCGGCCGTTGACGACTGGCACAGAAAATATCCAACCCAATAGTCTCAATGAACAGGAAAAAAAAAATAGAAACAGGTCACCGGATGAACATTGTCTAATAAAAAATGAGCTATTTTCAACTTATGTTCGCAGATATTGACAATAATATGACTGATGCGCATTTCATAATGAAAGCAAAAGTACTCACGATTCTTCCCGAAGGTGATGAAATCAAAGGTCTTGTCCGAGTCAGTTTATATACGAGTTTCCATGTGATATAAATCTTTTACTTGATCGTTTTAAACGCTTTTGTCTAAATGGTTTAAAACAAAATAGCTGGAACTGATATTTCAGAGTCTGATATCTTTAAGAGTCAGGAAATACTGGGAGTTTTGGCTTTCTTTAGACAAGGTAGTGTTCTCAGAAACTAGTCCAATTTCGAAGAGGAAAAGGATTTGTACGGTGAGCAAGTCGCGCAACCACAGAATAACGATATTCACACTAATGAAAACCTGTAAATGTATATTAATACTCCAAGAATAGCGATTAAAAAATATCGTTTCCTTGACATGAGGGCGTGCGAAAGAAGGTTAAAGAATACTTACAGTGCTCCTTTAAGAGTGATCAGAAACGATGATGTGGAGTCGGTCAGAAGTCAGCGACAGTGATTGAGATAGCTCGAACGCCGGGTATATAAGCGTTCAGGGAAACACTGGGCAGGCTTGTTGAAAATTGAGAAGATAGCCAATTAGTGCTAGCTCTTGAACCGTCGATATCCCACGCAGATTAGCCGGATCAATTGTTGTTGAATGGTTCGCTTTTAGCCTTAAAGTGATACGCCCTGGATTAGCGTGTCTACCATCAAGTCGCCAACATCATCGAATCTCCGTCAGAATCTAGAGCACAATATATTTGACGTCGGGTCACTTTTTAGTCTGGAGACTTCACGTCTGAGAAACAGAAACTAGTTACTATAACAGCATCGTGCCTAGGTAGCATAGACGTATGCTATCTGCGCCTGGAAGCGGTGTTTGTTGTTGGAGATGAATAAATATTTGCATAACCTCCTAAGAAATACTATGCTTGCATTTTTACTGAAATGCGGTATGACTTTTTATTCTTCTTCCGATGAGAAATATCTTATGATATCGGTCTGATAGCTCTTCAAAATATCTTTAGAGATACAGGTTTTGATAATGACACCAAATTTTTTGAACCCACGGAGAGATTAGGGAAACTGATGGGAATTTTCATCACACTTGTGTCAAATGTCATAAATAAGTGATCAAACAAGGTGTAAGTACGTGAGAGTTGGCACTATTTGCCTGTAAACAAGAGAATACCTTCGTCCGGCTGTGACGAAACTTCGGCGGGTGTGTTCAAATTCGCTGCCAGCTCACGAACTAGTATACGAAGGAAATCACGGGCCGTTGCGGTTCAACCGCAACATCAAAATTTGTAAACCAACCGACTTTGGGATAAAAATAGATGACATTTATAGTGCCAAAAGAGTAATGGAGTAATTTTTAAATGCGAGGGAGTAAGGAGGCCTCCTAGTTCCATTTACATCATTATAGTTAGACTTTGAGGCCATAAAAAGCCCTGCGTGCAATGATATCAGCGAATCCATTTCTGCCTTCCAGACAAATGTTAGGAAAAGAAAAGTCACCCAATGTAACTTTGAAAAGATGCCAACATGTGTGCTAAAATAAGTAACGGCTTAGTGGCTGAAGTGGACAAACAAAACAACTTTGCATGCCTTCGGCTTTTCAAGAGACTTCGAATTGTTCGCTGTGTACGGAAGTTGTTATCCCTATTGTAAAGTCTAAAAAGGAACCGCAGGTATCGAAACAACCAACTTGTCACCGAGGAAGTTACTAATTATGAAAGTGCAAGCAATTTGACATTTATGAGCAATAGAAAGCATCTACGTATGACGTTACTGTAGGAGAATTGAAAACAAACATCTTCCCAAAAGCTATTTCTGGCCCTTGCAGCTTAAGCGCTATACGCGAGTTAAAAAGTACGTAGACTGAATAAAAATTACAAGTTAATTCTCCAATTTTTAATAAAAAAATCAAGAAATTTGTAAACAGCGAACACATTTCCTAATTAACTATTGCAGAGGAAGAAGGCCACAAGAGGTACACTTGTTTTGATATTTTACCAAATTTGATGTTGTGGGAAAAATCTCCCCGGAGAGCTGCTGATTTGTCTGTTTGTATCACTACGGTAACAGTTACCAATTGAGAGAAGTGGCCATTTGGGAGACGTTGTAAATTTGATTTCATATATGAACACGCCGCTTCCGAGCGATTTTTTTTCAGTCTATGCAACATCTCTTTTCTATCTCGGACTTAATCAAATGTGATCTGTAGGAAGTTTTACATATTATTGCCTTACGAGGAATCTTCAAATATTTTTGTGTTTTGACTTCTGAATAGAGAGAACACGATATGTTCGATTAAATCCGCGCGGATTTTTTTCTTGTTTCTTGATCTACGATCTCTGAACAGTGTTTTACTTATAGAACACCAAACATTTTCCCAATTCTTCACCACCATAAGATATTGAATCAGTACACATTTTAAGTTGTGTTACTTCTAAAAGCTGTGCGGTAAAACTGACAAAAAGTCAAAAGTTCAAAAGTTCATCACAAAAAAAACATTTTGATGCGAACAAAATTTTCGTAACCTATGATTACTAGCATTTCAAAGACCTGTGTCGAGGCAACGGTCAAGAAAGAGGAGCAAAATCAACTGTTTTAAGATTTCCGTAGACTTAACTCAGTAAAATTAATGTCTCGATGTCACACTGTTACTGGCAACCAGCCGAAAGCCTCTAATAAAGATAGCTTAATGCTTCCAACTTACCTACAGATGCCAAGCGATGAAAACACGCTATCCGAGCCCTTTCATTGACCTCGATAAATGGCGAGTTTGAGTTACCTAAATACGCCGTATTGGCCTTTTGAAGGGGATTCATTTAAATGTATAAACTTTCGCGTTTCCTGTAAATCAACCTTTCCGGGGAACAGACCGCAAATCACCTCGGTCAGATTTCTGAATGCATCAACCAAGAGGACACCGAATTAAATCGGCACCCCGTGCTGCAACGTCAAAACAAAACTAATCCTAAACAAAGACTACAAGAGAGCATTTCCTCTGTATGTACGAGCATCGAGCACACACAGTGAACTTTCTTGTTTTTGTAAGGAAGCATATTGTTTTGCGACAATTATTTTGCCATTACGGCTAAATACGATGAGAAGCTAGGACGGAAAGAGTTTTGACCCCAGAATGGAAAATATGTCTTTTTGCGGTCTGTTAAAGCTAATTTGTAAACGAAACCGCATTGTATGTTTCTTGAATCGGAAAACATGAAACAGTTCGTGATTCCTTGACCTTCGAGACCATTTACTCAGGGTTTAGATTCGTAGACAATACGTACTTCTTTCTTAAATCTATGGAATTGCCTCTTAATGCAACGTGTGTGGTCTGTTCTCAATGCCGTTTTGATGCACACTCAGAAGAATAACATTTGTTATGTTTCAGCTAAGTACGAAAACGTTATGGTTACATGGACGAAAGGTAATTAAAAAATGTAATTATGTCGTAGTTTCACATCGTTTGCGATCAAACAGTTCCGTGAAAATTTATTTCAAAACTATTCGTGCTATTTCAAATTGTTTTTTTGGGCAGCATATAGCGTCGGTTTGAAAAACTTTCATAATTAAATCAGCCAGTCTTCTAAGAGATCGCATATTTTTGCATTTCGCCGAATATCTTAATCCGGCGGCTTTAGGTTTAAGACGTCTAGGAACGAGAGGTTGGATAAATACTAGAAAGACGACAATGAACAGACTTCTCTCCAAACGGAAACTACAGTGACGAACAAGAACAAATACCTCACGAGGTCAGCAAGAAGGAGATTTCGAAATTATTATAGACGTACCTGAAGAAACACAGGAAATAACACAGCGAAACGTAATTGTTTCAATCCTCGGACATGATTCATGATGTTAACAGATATCTTATCACGTACTGCACACAGAAAGAGGGAATTTACACACGAATAGATTCGCTCCGTTTGATGACACTGCTTCGATCACTTAGCCTTTTCAGCTCTTGCGTAAATCTCCGTAGTTTATGAATGAACCTCATCTCGTGAGAGATCGTGGCTAAAAAAACTGAAAAATTCACGTCGAAAGCAGCAGTTGAACCAGAGTAGTATGTAGCGAAAAAGAAGAACGAGGAAAGGGTAACTGACATGCTTATAAACATTGAGAAGTAGTAGAGGGGACCATCTGGAAATTAGGGCTGAGAATAGAAAAGTCACACAAGTGTCAATGGAGATCGTTTCCTTTTCTTTCTTATGCCTCAAAGAACAATGAACCGAGCAGTAAAATGGAACTGGAAGAGGAAGTAGGGTGATATGCTAATTCTCCCTCACCTCTGAAGATTTTTTAATTTTCTTTTTCTTTGGGGGAGGGGGGGGGGCGTAGTCGAGAAAGGGCCGTGGACTGTCAGTGGAAAGTGCGTGGGGATTTAAATGGAAGGTAAAAAAAGAAAGGAAGTGTACGGTACTCTCATATCCCGCCATCCCCTGCACGCCTTGGATTTCTGTTTCCCGGATGTTCCCGAGCGTTCTAGCCTTCTAAAAGCGGTAGACTACTTGGCTAAGAAGTGAAAGGCCATGGAATATTGCTGGCCTCTTAACTAAAACCCAGGTGAACCGTTTGTGAAGAAAGAGAAGACCAGGATGAAATATATCGCGCCTTCTGATAAGTATTACAAGTGCTACCTTAAATACGTTTATAAATACGAGAAGGCAAATTTGCGAGCAAGTCAAACTCTAAGATTAAGAACATTCTAAAAATTATCCCTGTAGTGAGGAATATTTGAAATCAGGGGAGAAGCAGATAGCATTCGAACTGTTCTCAGAAGAAGACTTCGCCAGTAATAATAACACAGGCAAACAACAATCATTCTGTTCATTGATAAAACTTTATTGCACATTTATGTACACATTGATGAGGTTACATAAAATATGATTACGATAGGATTTCATTTTCTATTGGAAGAACATATGACTGCTCATAAAATTCGTGTAGTCTGTTTAGATAATGATGTCACTATTGAGTGCTTCAGGCACGAAACGTTGGGCTGAGGTCGGCGAAAAACGTGTGACGCATAGCGTCTTCCGCTGATATTCTGTGAGCTGGATTAAGAACCAAGAGTTTCTAAGACAAAAAGAAAGGGCTACGTTAGTGGAACTAAAAACAACAGCAATACTTTAAAGGCCAGTTATTTGCTTATGACAAAAAGTACATCTGTTAACAATAATAAGTTAATAACTTGAAAACACATTCTGAAAATTTCTGATGCACAGGATGCCATTACGGACGTGGGAATCTTAAATGTCGAAGATAGAAAAAAGTTACAAACGCGTGAAATTTATCTCTCATCGTAAATGCTAGTAGTCAATTTAAGGGAAGAGAAGACAAAGGAACTTAAACAAATGCTTTACATCGATAATTTGAGCGTTGATGTGGAAAGTTGGCATGTTGATAAGAAAATCAACAAGCATTCCAAATTCCTTTTAACAATGTTACCCCTACGAAAAACGTTGATTAAATGAATAAAACATGATTTCTTTTCAAAGAAGGGATCCTTAACAAGCCGGACATAAAGCGTTACTTTATGTACGTCTATGGAAGAAGTTGACGCTTACGACCCTGATAATAATCCTGGCAGTTAGGACACGCTTGTTGACCCTAATATGTGGCAGAGATCAGCAATAAACCGAAAAAGCGGCCTTTCCTCTCTTGAAATCACCTTTCGAGAATCAAGGAATAAAGACTAATTTCTTCAACGGTCCTCTTTAGTTTTCTAATATTCATTAGAATATCAGAAGCTGAAATTTATCTCATAAAAGAACTTAGGATGCTGAACGATTTCACTTATCATCAAGAAGTCATCTCAACGATAACCCTATATTGCATGCGATAATTTAAAAAATCCATATAGAGAACGCAAGTTTGATCATGTCATGTTTACTCTCATATAAAAATGGACGAAAATATCGGGTCAAAGACAAAAACAAGTGCAAAACACTTTAAGCGACGTGGCAGTTGTTCTCAACCTGCCTCGCAGCTTCAAGATGGCGGCCAGTAGGGTTAAACAAAGGGGGTCTTAGGTCTGCTTTTAAAATTTTGGACTGGCTTAGCATTCGAAACTGCGTGGTTTATTATCTAAAATAAATAAGCTTTTACTAAAAGGGGCGAGAACAATTTCCGCCGCTTTTCTTTATCTACATAACAAAGGTGGAACATTTAAACTTTGGGAGTAAAATCTGTGCAAAATAATGATAGTAATAAGAGTAAAATGTGCTAGTTAATTTTTTTAAAACGGTGCCTCGCCATTTGTTAGTGTGAGAAAACTCATAATGGTTGGCTTCGAAGAGATGATTTAGACTGAACGATAACGATCATAGGGACATCAAGGTAGACGACGCCTTCGGATTCAGTTGTATTGCAGATCTCATATCGATTTAGATCTGATAAAAATGTCGTTATCCTTTCCTTGGTTATCTCCAACTGTTCTTTTAGAGAAAGCGACAAATTTCTAACTTAAAGCGAAAAGTTTCCCGTCACTTTTCAATGTCCTCATAGCACGAGGAGTTTGGTGGATTCACCTCGTTGATTTACAAAAAGAACGGTGAAGTATGAACCCAAACTGTTTTGACACGCAAACAAAAACTTGCTCTGCTGTCTTCAGTAGGTTTTGCGGTAAGGGTATTGAAGATATCGTCTAGTGAATGTTGAAGGGCTATCTAAGTTACGGATCCATGTGGGTAAATCAAAAACCTTTTGCAATCCCATCCTTTAGTTACAATCATGTAGTGTTCAATTCATACCTGCAACAAATCTCTTCCCGCAGCGGACAGTTTGGGTACAACCACAGCAAACGAAACGGCCCCGGCGCCTTGAAGATGCGAAAAGTCCTAGGAAGTAAAAAAAAAAAAAAAAAAGAAACGGGACCGATAATGTCCGTCGTTAACTCCGTCACAATCCCACGACAATGTTTCCTTACTGTTTTCATAGCTATCGTCAGGCGATTGCTATGGGACAGCGTCCTGTCCAGAAGGACTTCATGGATTTAAATCTTATCGTGTAAAAATGCAGTTTAATCTACCTTGCAACTCGCGCTTCAAGTTACGAATTTTGCCCTCCTCGTCACCAATGGAAATAAAAAACTTAGAAAAGTAACAAAAAACTCCCCTATTGTTAATCACTTAGATTCTATATTTTTAAGTTGTATTCTTCAAAAGGTCCACAGTTACGCTTCGTCAAATGCACTTTTCGGACAGACATACCCTATTTAATCACTAGGTCAACCCTGATCTTTGAAGCTTTCCTGGTTTATGAGGACTTCATAGCTTAAAAATTTATTTTCTCACCTTACCGCGAATTTGAAAGAATATTTACAAGCGCTTGCTGGTCTTTGCCATGAAAAAGCGGTGTCGGTTATAAGCCAAACTGAAGGAAATGGCTAGTAAACTTTTCACCACACGCACAAATCTCAAAGAATTTCATCATTAGTTAGGTTAGCGGACCAAAATCTACTTTAGTATTCTCGCAATGTTGCGTAGGAGTAAATCTAATTTTCTATCAGATGTCAGAGGTTCTCAGCGCCAAAAGTTCAGGTGTTAAGTGCATAACTAAGCATTACTGAAAAGTAACCAAGTGCGTGATCAATAAACGATATATGTCTTGAATTCCATGTGTCTTATTTTTCGCCTGATCATTTGTTTTGCTTATTTGTGACAAGTTAAGAGAATATCAAGCGTGCTATAGATTAAGTCTTTAAGTGGCGACTAAGTCCCTGACTTTCTAGAACAGTCTGCACAAAGTGCTCTCGAGCAATGCATGACTTCGCCCAAAGAGGGTAATTGAAAGGTTGCGAAATTTCTTCAATTTTCAAGTGACCTTTTGGGAAGTGACGCACGATTCCTATTCTTTTGCCTCTTTCCCTTCTTATTTCCTTGAACGTTAGCCTTCAATTTCTGTTTAGCTTGGTGTCACATTACAACAAGCTTTAGTGTTCATAGATAATGCAGTTTCTCACGTAGAAAATTGAAAACCTTTCATCTATGAAGAACCGATTACAAATGCGTCCAAAATGAACAATGATACGCAAGCAGGCCCTTTCGACGTGTGAGGAAAGCCTTCCTAAAGCTGATTGCACATGAATTGGTCAGTTCCTTACGTAAGGCAGAAAACTGAAACCTTTTCATTCATGGAGGCCTCCTTACAATTGAAGATCAAGATGGCAACGATAAGTAAGCAAGCCCTTTCGATGTACAAGGAAAGCTTAAGCTCGCTAAACTTTTGACACATTCTGTGTGTATCATTTTAGTTCAACCCCGATTACAATTTACTTTCAACTGACAGTGATCGATTGTTTCCCCTCGAGCGTAATAGTATAAGCTGGACGAGAGACTAGATAGAGGTCTCGGATCTTTGCCAGCTTTCGCCAGAAATTTTCCAGTAGGTAGACAACAACTCGAGAGGGAAGACACTCCATATCTACGTCCAACTCACTTATCGCTTATATCTGTATAAAGCTTATTTCATATTTACCCACAAAAGATGTTCATGCAATTTCAATTCTAGGAAGAGTATTTATAAAGATAAAAAAGCGATTTATTTGATAATGCACGAAGTAAAACACACATGAGGTATCAGCCCGTTTATTATGAAAGAAGGGAAATGAAAGAACACTGGACAGTTACCTTGTAATCTGGAAGTTTGATCACATTGGGCCATGTTTCTTCAGAGGGTGGTCCTAGGATTCTTAAGTATAGTCAAGGAATTCACATCAGATTACTTATAAACCAACTACTATCGTAAAGAAACCGTCGAAGCAATTCCAGATTAATCTGGCTTAGTCAAGCTACAGTCCTTTCACATGAAAGCAACGTGTGACTATTTCAACTCTAGATCTCGTGAACGAATTGTGTCAATTTGTCAAAGATAAAGAGCATTTTAATTACTTAGAACAAAAAGCAAAATTTTTTTAAAGCTCTAGTTAGGGGCGCGATTAATTATGGGCCGTTTGCGCCGCGCTGCGTCCGATTCGGCATACTCAAAGCGGCTTTCGTAAAAGCAAACTGATGTTTTAATCAAGTTAGACCAGAGTTCCAGCAGCTCTTGGGATCAATGATATAAGCGTTTCCGCGGATCTAGTGCCAAATTCATCGCAGTTTCACACGCGTGTTCCTTATTTAATTTTCTAAAAAAAAAACACTACTGACGCTTTTTAAAGAAAGATTAATTCGCCGGTCGCTTTTGAAAATCTGAACGCTATTCTTAAGTAAGCCGCAGAAAGACCAACTCGATGATTCGGGCCAAACCCAAAACGAACAACAATGAATCTGTCTCAACTGTATGCATTAATTGACTTTAAAAGGAATAAACCACAGTTAGCTAATGGTGAAGAATAAATAACCTAAGGAAGCTTGGCCCAAAAAGTAACGTTGCAGGTAGATCCGCTATACATGAATAAAACACGAGAACAAACAAAGTCTGAAAGTATTTTTCCGTTTTATGATGACATAATACGCTTTGCATGTGTGTGTTTCTAGACTTCTCTTTAATAAGTAGGGCATCTTCTTGTCCGGCTCAACATGTCGAAGAAACAACCTCTGTTGAGAGATCCAACATATCAAAGAAACATCCTCGAACAGCGCCAAAAAATTTGTGAAAAGCGGGACAAAGTTATCGACATGCCTCACAGTGAAGGCCTCAAGTCTCGCGTGGGAACATATTAGGAAATACCCAACAAGCTACCACCTGGTGGGGTGGGGGTGGGGGGAATTCGGCTAGGGACACGCCAGAAATGGTTTCTCAATTATGGCCCCATGTTCATCACAAATCTATGACTTTCTACTCTATTTAAACCAAATGATCTACATTTAAGAGGCCTCAATCAAATTAAGCATAGACGATGCAAGACAAGAACAGTGCTAAACTACATGTTATCGCCTAACTTGTGTTGCATGTTTGTCTAAGACAGGAAACTGTTTCCTGTATCTAAGAACATGACACAATTTATCGCATGTAAACATTGCGGTTACAGTTTGCCCCCACTTGCTTAAAAGTTGTGCCAATTAAGTGGGAACAATGCCAAAGTCAACGGAAGGTCAACAAAAGAATACCTCGCTTTGTGTGTAACTCTAATAAATTCTCTGACGTATGTACATTTCCTGTTTAAGACATTAATTCGCGAATGTAAAAGTGCCCTGATACTAATCAGTTACATGCAGGAAGGTCTTAAAAACCATGCCAAGTATGTTTTCACGTTTTTAAGAAGTCCAAATAGGGCCTAAACTCACCACACCCTGATCTAGGATACATGGCTAAACAATCATGAGGTATAATGGAAAAACGTGTTGAAAAATTTTAATGAAAATTCAACAAGAAATTAATTTCTTGGGAGAACCTCATTCGACCTCAAGGGCACCGTACACTTGAAAGACACCGTGCTTTTTTCAACCACAAACGCGCGGAATTGGTTTTTGGTGAAACATGAAAATGACCCAAGGTTAATTGCATTTCATTTTGTTCATTTTCGTCAACAAGGAACTAATAATTATGCAATCCAAGCACGTTATCTAAAATATGAAACCGTTAACATGCAAAAAACGAAGTTTTAAATTAAAACGATTTTTAAGTAAAAGTCTAAATACTACGGAATTGTACCTCTTTATTTCATTACCAACGCGTATTCTTCGAAGACGCGTGAAGTGGTAGATTCAAAGTTTCTTAGAAATAACAAACGGTGAACAGGTACCACGAAAACGGGCACAAGTGACATTTTGATCATTTTCTTTGTCTAACCTTTCTTATTGTTTTGCGTTCGATACAAAAGAGCATTCAAAAAAATTAAGAAAGATTACATAAAAAATAATCTTTAAAAAGAGGATCTGTATCTTGCAACACAAACTGAGAAAATTGTTTTAGAAAAATGTATGCAAGTACCAAGAAGAGTATCTCTACGAAACAATCCAACAACAACGGCCAAACGGCCAAATTTTCACAGAATCATAACCAGAAAAAGGTGGCAGAAACAAAACAACGCACTTTCACGTCGTTCTGCTCAATTGATCCTTTTTTGGTAAAATTATCGGTGCGGTCGCTCAACCAAAAACCACTTTTCGTCGTCTGCAGCCAAATATTTATTTCTGTCACAGTTGCTCTGAGTTCTAGGAAAGCCAATTAAACTTAATCCTAGATCACATTCTCCCAAAGATTTCAATCGTTCTTCCTTAGACACGTTCACACCACATGTTTACTTGTAAGGATGATGTCCAACATAACTTTTTCGAGAGCATCAGCCTGTCACTAATGAAATCTGCGTATGCGTGCACAAAGCGTTACACGCCAGACTTAAAGGGTCTCTTGTTTTCTTTGTATAAATCGCTTTGCAGAGGAATCATACCAGTTCCTCTCCAAGGTATACAAGAGATTAACGACTTAGAATATTACAATGTGTACTTTGAGAACCCAGATAGGAATACAAACTTCAAAACAAAACAAAACAAAACAATACAAAAATAAAAATCAGAAATTAAACAAGAAAAAATAATCGTTTATCTGTGGAAGAAGTACATTAGTGAATGCTAATCCGGGATAAGACTGACAGCAACCAGCCTGTCTGGTCATGCTGTGCCTCTTTTACAAGATGTTTTCCGAAAGATTACGTGCCTCCCAAATAACAGGAAAGGAAAAGTTAACCCTTTTAGCTTGGCTGCCTTATGGCGATTACGACCGCACTCAAGGGCGCGTTCGGTTTTTCTAGTTTGAAATTTGGTTTTCTGGTAACCACAGCTTGGTTGATGGAAAAAATTTTTCAACAGAATATACTCAAAGTACGTGTAAGCATCAGCTAATAGCTCTGAATAGCTTTTTGTTTACAGCACGAGCCAACATTGTTTGATCGAGGGTTCTTAACTACAGAGGGGATAAACGTGATCTCATATTGACAACACTCTAAGAGGAAAGCTTTCTTAAGAGTTTACACTTATCAACTTAGAGGACCACAAAGGTGACACCGACGAGTATCGAACAAAGATGAGAATGTAATGATAGATGAGTTTGTCATGTATCGTTGTTCATGGTGATAAATAAAGACAGCTTCGCGGCGGCTTTTCAGAAGAGCTCAAGTAACGACTGCTCTTGCACAGGCAGCCCAAGCTCAGCCAATCATCAGATAGCAATAGCAATATTGGGGGCACCTACCCGCCAGAAGTATATAGTAACAATTACCAGGGAGAATTACGTTTTTAACAGAATTTCTTAGCTAGATGTTTTAAATCAAAACGTATAAGCTTTAATCTCCAAATTTTTTTTTCGCTCTCTTTGCCTTGTTTGTTTCTTGTTTTACTATTTTCCTTCAAGAACAAAAAATCAAAACAAAAAACAAACAAAGAAACAGACCAACAAACAAAAAACCGCGAAACCCTCTCGTAAATTTCCTATTCACTTACGACAGAATGGCAAGCGCTAAAATGTAACGATTATCAGAGGCCACACTTTCCACGGAAGAAGAAACTAGTTCAACATAGAACTCAAAAGTGGTCGAATTCGTAGGAGAAAACTGACAAAAAAAAGGTAAGGTAGGCTTTCTTAACATTCGCTCAAATTCTACTTGGGAACCTTAAACAACCATTTTTAATATGGATGTAAATACTTGGTATATATTGCGCATTTCGCGCAACAAAACACAGACGTTGATGTTTTGAGCTTGGACTACCTGTGGTTGTCCTTCGTTTTCGCTCTTTGGCAGAGCGACCCTGAGTCTATCTGATCAGAAGTTCATGGATTCGACTTCTGCAATCGCAATGTTTCCACAGTATTTCTACTGTGTCACTGATAGACACAAAAAAATCGACGTCTTGTCGTATCTTTCGTTTCAAAACTCAACGAGACGCGGAATGAAATCAAAATGAATATTTGAGGCTTATCCGAGCGAACGTAAGGTAAGTTTTCATGGTAGAAACAGCCAAGTGGAGAATTTTGATAGGATATCGCGAATCACCTGCACTGCACGCGAGGTTTAGGATGAGAGAAGCCAAACGGATGAGCTGATTGGACCATGCAAATCATGTGCATAGTACTGAGGAAATGTCAAGTGCCGCCATGCAATACCTCACGTGCGAGGCCCTCAGCCACTGTGTTCTCCCGACTGAAACACTATGCTCATCTACGACTTCAACCTGAGACAGTCACCCGAAGCCAGAGGAAAGCTCCTTAACACAAATACGGATTAATTGTTTTTTTTATTTTTGTTTTTTTAACATTTTTTCAAGGTAGTCTCCTTGGGTCGAAAACCTTAAGTACTCTTAGGTTCCTCGTTCAAGAAAAGACAGTACGATTAAGATAGGTAGTCTAGAAAATATGGTGCCGGCTGTAAATGTTAAGTCTAAAATCCATTAAAAAGGCTCCAGCAAGGTAGAGAAACGAGAGGGTCGCTCAGTAACAAGAGTATTCGTTTCGGCTATACGCAATTCAGTATACTGGCCAACATTGTTTTCTTCCAACGTTTTGAAGACGTAGACGAGGCTAAACGTTATCCAATATGGGAAGCACTCAAAGAGATCAACGTCTTATAAAAAATTTCAAGGTGAATGCTTCACAAACCACAAAAGCGACATCAATGATAACTTTGTTTATAGAAAAATGTTCTTTCCTGCCAAACAAACACGATACGGCTTTT